>NW_008683186.1:0-568 GCF_000695815.1 Acanthisitta chloris
ATATATATACACAATAAGATGTCCCATAAGCCTCATAATCTGACTTCCGTTTGGTAAGGAGATAGAAAATGTTCAAGAAAGAACAAGATTCTTTGAAATTCATACCTGGAATTGTTCATTTGAACTCACCCTCATAAGGATGCACAAAAACACTTTTTAAAAATTTTCTCAAATCGTTCCTCAAGAGAGATGAAATTTAATTACACGGAACATTTCTAACATGGTAACAATGCTACTTATCAGCAGAGAAAAAGCAAAAGGTGACAGCCAGGGCTGACCACAGGAAAACATCAGACAGGAAAACAGAAACACTGATTGTACAAGAGCAGAAGTGAAACAGAATCACACAACAGAGAAGCAGAAGGTTGGCAGCTGTTGCACCGTGAACAGTTTTGTTTAAATCATTACCTCTCCATCTCTGAATACAAAAAGGAGACACACCAAAAAATAAAAGAGACTTCTATACAGATGTTCCAGAGAAAAGGAGATCACTACTAATAATGCAATGCAATTTATACAGAGTCGAAGCTCAACTCTGCTGACAGAGACATTAGCATCAGCAACGCAT
>NW_008683186.1:595-3022 GCF_000695815.1 Acanthisitta chloris
GCTGCTCTAAGAAAGTGGCACACCTTCCCGCTCTCCAAAAATCAAACTGTAAATTACTGTCTAATCGAAGGTTTATAAAGGAATACACTACTTCAGGTAGCTCCTGCTAAATACTAAATTTAGCTTAAATTTAACAACACTGCAGAGTGATATGACTAAAAACACCCAGCTGAGCACAAGTAATCATACTTGCTTGAGCCCAGATTCAAACATTTAATGAGCAAGTCAGTGCAAAGGCTTTCATCAGTTTTGAGTCATGTGTCTGTCCAAACTGAAGAAAGATGACTGACATCTAGTCCAACAATTTCAATCAAGAATTTTCTAGTCTTTAAACACCTAACAGTTTGGGACCCAATGCCTTATCTTCCTAGAAAACATGTTGAGCAAGGTTATTCATTACTCAGCAAATAAGCAGAGTTTCTGTTGACTTCTTACCACACACATGATGTAAGAGAGGATGGCCCCAGAGGAGCCAATGAGTGCACCAACAATGGTCAGCAAGTTGTTGTTCAGCAGAAAGCCCTCAGCACACAAAGCCCATCCAGAATAACTGTTCAGGACAGTAATAACTACAGGCATGTCAGCACCTCCAATAGCTGCTGTTAAAGTGACACCCTGGAAAAGGAAAGAAAATACTTCAGTATAAGCTATGATTAAGGAGAACATTCAGAGAACACAGTCTGTCCTCAGCACTGAAAAATAAATACAGAATCATAGATGGTTTGTGTTGGGAGGGACCATAAACATCATCCAGTTCCTACCACCCTGCCTTGGGCACGGATGCCACCCACTAGATCATGTTGCTAAAGCCCCATCCAACCTCACGTTTGAACACTTCCAGGGAAGGAGCATCCACAACCTTCCTGTGCAAGTATCAAGTTACCTAACCTATTTCTGTATTTTCAGTGCAGGTATAAATTATTCAAGGTGTGGCCTGAGGATTGGATTTATCAATTCTGCTTTTAGAGAGAGGACAGAAAGGAACCCCCTTGTCCTTATCCTGTGCTTAGTCACATATTTTTACTTGCAATAATATCCCCTCAACTCCACAGAACTGTTCATGCCATAAAAGGATTCATCCTGAGCAGTCTTTGAAAGACGCAGCTTACAGAACAGTAATGTTCAGAGTAAATTTTGCAACACTGGTGTGCATTGATGTGAGTGAATGGGAGAAGCTGTACATGGGGATAACATCAATAAATTGCCATGATAACCAGATATATATCCAGAGCTCTTTTAAGTATTTTCAGGATTAACTCTCCAAAAAGTCTTCTAGAATATCATTTTGACATGTAAAAAGGCTTCAAAAAGAAAGCTGCAAAAAGAAATTATATACATACATTCCTGTTTTCTGTAACAGTTCTGGTTTACAGCTAGGTATAGGAAAATCAACTGCCACTTGCTACTGCAGCTTACTTGCTACTGCAGTTTACTATACAGACCATGCTGACTGTGACTCAGGATGGTAAAACGCAATCCTTAAGAGGAAATGTGGAAAGGTGGAGAACAAACTGTTTCACCTCCTGCAATTCCTTAACTTACCATTATGGCTGAAAGTGCTGACACAGAACCCAGGCAAGTAATTCCCGTAGTGTAACTAGGATCAATCATGTATGGAACCATTCCACCAATGCTGGCAGCTAGCAATCCTGCATTCAGTGCATGTCGACCCGGCAAGAGCAGAGGTGCAGAGTTCAGGATACCTGCAAGCAAATGCATATTCACAGACTGACATGTACAATCATAAGTGCCTGTCTCTTGCCTTCAGAGAAGACTGAATAACTCAGCAAAAGAAAAATTAAAAAGAGAAATAGGGAGGGGCAGAAGATAAAACAAGTTAGTTGAAGCTGAGACTTTGTGCTGACTCAGAATCGCAACACATTCCACCCTACTCTAGATTCTCAAATACTCCTGTTTAAACTCTCGCATTACTTCCTAATTTCATTGAAGTGCTCCAGAATCATCACAAAAATCTCTTCTCCTCTTGAAAAGCCTCTTTTATTTTCTTCAAAAATGTCCTTTCATTTTGTTCCCAAGTCTTTGCATGTTGTATATGGCACATTGTAATAGGAAGCTTTTAGCTGGAACTTCTACACAGGTATTTTCTCAGTCTCTCAAAAGCTGTGTTGATAGAAAAATATGACTACTCAGATAACAACAAATACAGAACACTCCTGTTTGCAAATGCTTTAATTTCACCACTACCCTCAGCCTCCACATAGACCTCTCACAGCTTCCCACTTTGGCACAGACCTGGGGGGAAAAGGGAGTTCAGTATTTGTGTGATTCAGTTTAAAAAAACAATCACATATTTGTTTTCATATTAAGATTTTTTTTTTTACCCAAACTGCATGGCAAAGAGTAGAAGTGATGCAATCTTCTCTGTTACTTCTGATGTAAGTAATAATTGAGTGCCTCATTTAAATT
>NW_008683186.1:3065-26235 GCF_000695815.1 Acanthisitta chloris
GTCAAATTGTGTGACCTACTACCTCTAGCTCAATAGTACCGACAAGCTTATTATTTCATATCAACACAATATGAAAATGCAAGAGGCGGAAAAAATAAATAGGAAAGTGGGCTGAAACAGGCAGTAGAGTTCACCAGGGACATGCACACAAACCATTGAGGGGGTAGAATGAAAAGAGAAAAAATAACAGAGAATAAATAAATGAGTAACTACTTAGCAGAGATACAGCAGATATACATACTACTGACAAATCCTTCAAAAGATTATTTCCATCCATGTCACACTTACTCCTTCAATGGTGGGTCTCATAAACACTGAAGAAAGTGAACGGATGTTTCCCAAAGGAACTATTGCAAAGCTAACAACAGGATTAGTAATAGGAAGCTCTTAGTCAGAAATTCTTAGTTCAGGTATTACATCAGTCTCTTAAAAGCTGTGTGCATACAAAACCAAAAATAAATGCAATAAAGAAACCTTCATGGGCATAAGAATCAGGAATTAGTGAGTATTTAATTTAGAAGGCACATCCAATAGGAGATATGGAGCATGGAGTTTGCACAGTAGATACAGACAGTGAACTGAATGGTCTAAAGTGAAGCAGCCTCAACTGATACTGCAAGCTGCCTACCTTAATGAAGCCTGCAATGTTAAGAACAAAATCCCATAGATATCAGCAGTGCTCACTGAATCCAGCAACATTAGGGTTTCAATAAAAATGCCTGCTCAGGAATACAAAGTTGTGATCATCAAAGGTCAGTAAAAGAAACTTGAGAATAAGAAGAAGGTATTGTCTTAAACCATACCAATGCAACACTTATTTCTAGACATGACGAATTGAGGAAAGTTTACAAGACTTCATAATGTATAGTAGTAATATGCCCAAGCACCGAAAACAAACCTTCCATAACTAAAGCTGTACACAAATTAAATAGAATTAAACCAAAAAAGTACACTCATAGCAATTAAACATCTAAACTTTTACCCAATGCAAAGTACAACCTTTCTTTCCAATTACACAGCAGTCTAAAGGCAGAGCTAAATCCTGGGGGAAGAAAAAAAAGCCCTTAACAAATACTTATTTCGAAACAGCAGGTCTTACCTTGCAGTTTTCCATATGCAACAAGGGAGCCACTGAAAGTCACTCCACCAATGTATGTGCCAAGATATGCCACAATCTTGGTGAGGTTTGCAGCTGGATCAGTAGCGAAGTGAGGAAATTCAATCATGTATTCTGCTACACAGGTGAGCACAGCAGCCAAACCAACCAAACTATGGAAAGCAGCTACCAGCTGAGGTAGATCTGTAATCTGAATGCGTTTAGCGATCGTCAGACCTATTGAGAGTTGAAGATAGAAGGGAAGTCTTACAAAATATAACCAATCTGTTCATCTAGAAATCAATGCAGCATGGCTCAGTGTGTAATGAATACAAGCACACACAAGGCTGTTCCAACTAGAAATTGTTATGGCACTGAACTGAAGGCTGCATGTGTATTTTGTGCAATGGGGATCTCATGAAAAATAGAAAGAAGATTAAAGGATATCATGTTCTTAAAAGCTTCACTAAATATTGAGGAATTCAATGTTTTCTGTGTCAAAAGCACAGTGTGAAAATGGGAATTTGGCAGTACTCAGTCAGGAACTGAATATGAAGTTGGGCAAATTCATTCACCTCTGGACACCCAGTTTCCCTAATAGAGATGATGTGCTCCTGCTTTTCCCCCAGTCTCCCCATTTGTGACCACATTCTGAAGCATTAATAAATGCCCTGCAAGTTATGATTTTTTGTTCACATACTTGCAAAATAGTTCTGTAAAAGCCATAAATGTAACTGAGTCAATTCACCTGCAATCTATACAGTAATTTATGTATACGCAGCTCACTTAAATGCATGCATAGAACACAGATTGTTAGTTCATAGTATCATACACATACCTATGGTACCACCAAGTGCCATTGCACCTGACATCTGTGCCAACAATTCAGGTGATGGATTAAGGCTTCCAAGAGTTGCTGCTAAACCTCCTGCAACACCAATCATACCCAAAGCATTTCCAAGACGAGCTGTTCCTTGGGTAGACAGACCAGCCAGGGCACCAACACAGCATAATCCTGAGCCCAGATACATCACCTTTAAAATAAGAAACCCATCAGTATGAAGCAGTGACAAATTGCATCACCATTATGAAAAATATTTCTGATTATTACACAGAAGGGCTGATTTTTCCAGAATGAGTTCAAGTCACAGGTCTTAAGTCAAAACTCTTGACTGTGAGAAACTGTGATACAGAATGTAATTTTGGCCAATTAAAGTGTAGCATCTATAAAATTTTTCCCTCATTTTATGATCTTTTTCTATATGCAGCACGAATACTAAACCAGAATCAAGCCTATTTTCCTCATCAGTTCAGAAACAAGTTTTTCTTTAATACAAAAACCCAAAGCTAAACAGTCCTGTTTGTTACAGGAACAGTTGCAGAATTTGCTTATGACATATTTGAGCTAAGAAACTGTTCACATAGTTCTGAACTATCAGCAGTAGTGGGGCCAGCAGGACCAGGGCAGTGATCATTTCCCTGTACTGGTGAGGCCACACCACAAATCCTGTGTTCTGCTTTGGGCCACTCACTCCAGAAAGACACTGAGGTACTGGAGCAAGTCCAGGCATGGGCAATGAAGCCGGGGAAGCATCTGGAGCCCCAGTTTGATAAGAAGCTGCTGAGGGAGCTGGGATTGTTTAACCTGAAGAAAAGGTGGTTCAGACCTTATCACTCCCTAAAACTACCTGAAAGGAGGTTTTAGAGAGGTGGGTGTTGATCACCTCTCCCAGGTAACAAGGGACAGGATGAAAGGAATGTCCAGCGAGTATAAACAAAGTAAATAACTGAGCTGTACATGTCAAGATAACTGAAAAAAACTCAAATATATTACAAGCCCCTGGCATAACACTATATTTGAATTCACTTTTTCCAAACACAGAATGCAATACATATTGCCTTTTAAAAGGTGGTTCAGACCTTATCACTCCCTAAAACTACCTGAAAGGAGGTTTTAGAGAGGTGGGTGTTGATCACCTCTCCCAGGTAACAAGGGACAGGATGAAAGGAATGTCCAGCGAGTATAAACAAAGTAAATAACTGAGCTGTACATGTCAAGATAACTGAAAAAAACTCAAATATATTACAAGCCCCTGGCATAACACTATATTTGAATTCACTTTTTCCAAACACAGAATGCAATACATATTGCCTTTTCTTACTATTAAAACAAATGCAAATGAAAGTTTATGATAAAAGGTGCTATAGGTAAAACCCTTGTACATCACTCTGTACAGACAACTCATCCCATCTGGATGTCATACCTACTTTAACCGTCATGCCAACTTGAATTTTCCGAAACATTTAAACCAAAGAACTGACTTCTGTAGTTGCTCTAATATTTAAACTGTAATTTAGGAAAAGAGTCCAATGAATAAAGGTATTTGCTGCTTTACAAAAACCCAAATGATAACAACAAAGCTTTTAAAATTTTCAGATTCAGCATTTGGAGTATTATTGCAATCCTAAAGTTAATCAACTTCTGATTGCACTGTGGGAATACACAGCTGACGAAAAGACCTTGGATTATTTGCTATTTACTCCTCAACATAATAGGCAGTGAAGAAGCACAACATTCAACAATGGGCTAAGAGCCACAAACTTAAGTTCTTACCTGTTCAATATTATAGCCACCACTGAGAGCAGCTGCATAGCCTCCTACAAACACACCACCAGGAAGAAGGTACAAGTAGTTGTACTCAGGAGGATCTGTGGGACGTTTGAACATATCGAGCATTCTCTGTGTAACTAAAAAACCACCTGCCCAAAGTAAAGGAATAATCTTAGAAAAAGAAAATCTGAAACTAAACATATGTCAAGATATAAGAGGAATATTTAGTAAAACCATGTTACCACACAATTTAGCAAATGACACCCATAAAGCCTCTGAAAACTATTAGGAAGCAAAGGTGTAATCAGGGTTATCCTGTTGTCTTTTTTAACCTTTGGAAGCAATTCAGAAGAAAAGAAGGACTAGCTGTGGCTCCACACTCCACACTGACAGTAGGATACAGCTTAGTTTATGGCTGTGTCCTTTTCCCATACCTACTCTAGCAAAAGTAGTATTCGTAAGTCACATGGGTAACTTTCTTACCTTTTCTATTATTGAAGCTGTGACTTCTGAAGCTTGAAAAAGCAGAATTTTTTTCTATGCCACTAGTGTACATTTCAAGAAAGAAAATGGATACGAGTACACTAACATCTTGAGATATACAGGAAAATACATTGCATACAGTCATCACCCAAAGGATATTGCAAAACAAGGATGCACATTCAAATGTTTCCTCAAATAAGGTTACTCCAAAGGGCAAACCAGATACATTAACTACTATGAAAATTGGAAGGGTGGTGTTTTTTAATTAATAAATGCTCTCAGATCCTATTCCCAGATTAGTATTTCTGAAATTTATACAATTAAAGAGCTAGAAAAAACAAAAAAACTAAGTCCTTGAAGTTACCCTTGGGATAAAACTTAACCTTCATACCTGCAATATTGACTGAAGAGATGAAGGCTGAAAGCACTGCTAGAGTTTGAGAAGTGTTTTCAGGGAGGTAGTGTCCACCCATCAATACCAGCCCACCAACTGCTGTTAGACCTATTTAAAAGATAGAAAGTGTTACTGAACCTTAAAAGTTTCTATACCTATAGCAAGTCTCCTTTCTGCTTTCAAACAAATACCAATCAACTCAAAGTTTAACCCCCCACTCTACACATTACTATTTAGAAGAAGACTACCATGGTCTTATTCAACAATGCAAACATGTTTAAAAAGAAAAAGCAATAGTATATGAATGTAGTTTTGAAGAACAGTGCCTCAAGCACAGAGTTAGCCTCCAAGTGCTTGTTCAATAAAGGAAACTTTGGTTTTAACAGCCAAAGTAGATCAGACTTGTGACCTGCACACACAGATATATAAAGTCTTACATACTTATAGAGTTATGATCTTATGGGTAATTTTTTCTTTTTCCCCTTTCTCAGAAGACAGTTTGAGGAGAGGAATAAGAGAATGCAAAACACATGAAAGAAAACATATTTTCAGGGCAACATTTTGGAGAGATGGGAGGAAAGATGTGTTCTATGAAAGGAGACTACAGCACTACAAGTAGAACAAAATTTAAAGCAAACAAGTCAAGAGTAAAAAATTACTTATGAAAATTAAAAACACATGGCAGCATATTTGCCCTTCTTTTGAAAAATCATACTGTCTTCAAGACTGTTCCAGGTGTCCTTGCTATTTATTAAGGTAAACTCAAATATGCACAGTGTACTAGGCTCTTTAGCATTCTAAAAGAACTCTGTACCAGCGGACTTCTATCTAAAGCTGAAGTAAAAGGAACTGTACTTACTTCAAAGAGAAAATGAGCAGCTGTGCACCAGCTACTTACCTGAGATAGCATTCGTCACAGACATGAGTGGAGAGTGCAGAGCAGGAGTCACACCCCATACTGTATGGTACCCCACTATTCCAGCTAGCCCAAACGTTGTCACCATTTGCGTGAAAGCAGTATTAGGTGCTACAATGCCTAGTCCCAATGTACCAGCTAAACCTAGAAGAAAAGCACAGGAAAACTTCTCTATAGCTTTTCAATTATTTCTTACATTTAAACTGTATACAACTGGAGTCCCGTAGTGACATAAAACCAAAATGGAATTCTGCGCATAGACTTGTTTCAAGATTAGGTGGATCAGCTTTGTCAAATACAAGGCCCTTTCAGTGCTAGTATTTCTTTTACAACAGAAAATAAAGCCATAAATATAAATTCACACTTATTTGTTATGTATGCGCACAAAGCAGCAAAGATAGTTTTCTACACCAACACTGAACCTTTCACTCTTCTGTTCTATAGAAAAAATGTAGAAGAGCAGGAATCATGTTGAGACACAACATGGATGACTCAATGCATACATATAAAGAACAGAGACTAAAATTAAGAATATTCAATTTGTTAATTACCTCATGCAGAAGTACTAATGAACAGAGAATACCAAATGACACAAAGGGTCAAGACAAATATCCCATTCCCAGTAATTCAGCAGATTACGGGTATTTAAGTTTCACAAAATACAGCACAATTTAAAGAAAGCAATGACAGTGAACTGATTGTGCTGCAAAGTATGGGCACAGCCCCTAGCAGGAGTCCTTCAGAATTTTAAGAATTTTACCGGTATTTAAGTAGAGTCAGACATACAAGCACACAGCACACTTGTTGAAATGTTAATACGTTTAGTTAAATTTCTAAAACTTTATTTTCCCTCTAGACAGCAGTTATTACACTACACTGATTTTGCACGAGGATACAGCAGCCAATCAACTGCTCTCCCAAACAGTTATTCCATTGAATGAGTTAGATGATGAGTCACTTAAGAGTATTAGCGAAACAAGGAATACTCTACACTGATTCTCCAGCTCTGGAAGTTGCCTACCTGCTGTGTATACAGATGCACTAGTCATAGTTTTTCTAAAAGGTGTAATAGTAGCTGCTTTTTCCGCTTCCAGCTCTGCTACAGTCTTCTGCTTCACAGGGGCTCCTTGAGGAATGTTATTTGGTGGAGGTGCTGGGAAAATCACCTTGCCATCCTGACAAGAGATACAGTTATGCCTAACAACAGCAGATGCTTTGCAATTAGAGAAGAATTCTCTTCTTAATCCTGGAATTCAGTTAAGTCCTAATACCCTACAGCCATGCCACAGAAACAACTTGCTTTCCTGCATCAGCAGAGTTTTGCAAGGCTGGATGATCACTACAGCATGGCCAAAGATAAACAGACATTCTTAAAAGAAGATTCGATATTAGTGTCTCACCTGACAGAGACACAGCACAAGGCTTGAAAGCAGAAACCAAAACAAAGAGATAGAGTTCCATAAATGGAAAACATGTATGTAAAATAAAACAGGGTCTCAGAAATAGCAAAACCTGCTACAGATATGAACTGCAATCAAAGCCTGTCCAGACCTCAGCTAAGTATCAAACATGATGCTTTACATGTCTTGAAGCTCTCCAGGACTCTGGTGCAATAACTGTGGAGCTGTCAGCTCCCAGCTGCACACATCACTTCAGCGGTCTGAGACAGCTGAAGTCAACCCAAGACTCCTCCAGAGTAGCTGTCATAAGCATTATAAAGTGTTTGCAACATAATGTACCAAAACTCAACTGAAACAAATACCTCTCACCTAAGCTGCAAATTATTATTTCCTAATAGTTGTAGGAGGAGAGCCCTTACTGGTCAATGCTCTGAGTTTGTAATTCATTATTTCCTAATAAAGCCTAACATATCCTGAATATTCTAGTTTCACCATTTCTCTTATGAAGTTACTCTTACTACAGCAGAAACATGTATTTTAAAAATATAAAAAATAAAGGAAGAATGTTTTTCTGGTCCTGTAGAAAAGTTTCAAGTATGTTTTAAATAACCCTGCTTTTATCACATGAATACAATATGCAAATTTCATCTTTTTCCTGTTTTCCAACAGTAGACACACGAGGTATTTGTTTAACCTTGACAAAAAGACAAAAGCAAAGAGGTTTCCCTTTGCAAAAAGGAACAGAGGAATATTCAGCTGAATACAAACACAATCATTCACTCTCCATTAAGCCACCCCTGAAGTCTGTTGACATCCAATCTTTGATTGGATTTTGAAGAGACAGCACTGGGTAAGTATATACTCAAAAATAAAAAGAGAGTATTTACTGACTTACCTTCATAACTACAGTTCCTCTGATAACATGATCCAGAGTCCCATAATCAAATTCATCTTTTGGATCAAAGTAGAAGTTCTCTTTGTCAGGACTAATAGCCTTCAGGAGTTTGATAATATTATTGGAATACAGAGTACTGGCCTGAGTTGCCATTCTGCTAGGCAGGTCTGTGTAGCCAATGTGCGTAACACCCTGAAAAAAAAATCCAAGTAAAATAATAAGGATCTGTACAATCTCTGAAAAAGCAGCATCTCTTCCAACACATCCTTCTGGAAATACATATCCAAACTGTTTCTTTTACTTCTCTTTATAACCCCAGCTAAAACTGTTACCTGCAGCTCTGACATTGTTAAGTCAGGGGAGGATTACTCACAACAGTTAGAGAATCCAACATAATCTTAACTTCTTTAAAGGCAATCAGGCAGCTGATTACCCTGCCTAATGCTTGGCATCTCAGTCCATCCGGAAGACAAGTGCTGGAGGCAAATTTCTCTATGCCAGCGCAGTGAAGGGAGCTTCCTCAGAGCTAGCTAGCTGTGCAAGTAATATGCCTGGGTCCACATATATGTTAAAATGTAACATAATATAGCCACACTGTTCAAAGAACACATGTGAGTATACCTGGCTGCCAGGCTTTTGGAAAGCATGTGAAACTGAGGCTGGCATATACTCTGTGAGTGTTCAAGCAGGCTTGTGTTAAAACACTGCTCCCACAACTTACAGCTAAGATCCATGCATGCTTCCAGGAACTCTGGCTTCCTAATACAGTGCTCCGGCACAATGGTAATAGTTCTGCACTGCTGCCGTTTTCCATAGCATAGTGCCAGTACTCTAAATCCAGGGGTAACACTCCTCTGACTAAAAGCACACCACGTAAACTCTTAATTCAAGTATCTGCTTACTTCTCTTCTACATACTCTAGTTTCAGGTTTTAAGCAATGACATCAAAAGCCACAAAGCCAAATGCAGTGTAATTCATTGTATATATACACACAGCCCCAATTATGTTCATGACAACCTTGGCAGCAGTGTCCTATAGGTTTCCCTAATAACAGCATTATGTCCTTCCACCACCAAATTACAACCTTGGAAATCTGCTGCTATGAATCTCACCCAGATTTCTCTACTTGTACATAGATTTCTCACAAATACCAAAAATAAAACCTGAAAAACAAGTTCTCAACCAAGTCAATGAACACTGGAGCAAAGTCAACGTAGTTAGTTCAGTCCAGGGCAAAACTGCTTACTTTAATGAACCAATTTATGCTGCACCTACTTTGGGTTACAAGTGGTTTGCATACTCTATGGTAGACACACTCATTTTGTTGAAGCTAAAGACATACAAAGCCAGCACCCTCCTGAAGCTGAAATTGTACCAAACTAAGACAAAGACTTTGCACTGAAGTAAATACTGACAGTCTGAACCTGTTTTACCAGGGACTGGTAACATCCAGTTGTAGGAGGTGATAAGCAAGTCAAAGATGCTATTGCTACTGCTGTGTCTTTTAGCTAGACCAAGAAATATACATCAAACCACATGTACAACTCAAAGACAAATAATGGACTTGGAAGTCTAAGTAGCAAGAATTCTATAACATCCATTAACAACCAAATTAACACTATACAAAGGTATCTGTTTCTTTAGAAATATTCAAATTGCTATACATATGACTAGTGACCAAATGCAAATCACAAGGATTACTTCAGCCCAAAAAGAGCAAAATCAGTTGAGTTCTTGCAAACTGAGAATGAACTGCAGATTAAAATGCTCACCTTATGAACATACATTTCTCCAGGCTTTGTAGTCTCAATATTTCCCCCTGCTTCTGCAGCTAAATCCACAACAACTGAGCCTTCCTTCATTGATTCAATCATATCTTTCTTAAACAAGACAGGAGCTTTTTTGCCTGACAAGACAAGGCAAGGCACAGCAAGTTAGGCACAAAACACAGCTTTTCAACTGTTGAGCTCAGGAGATGACTTCTCCCCTTCTCTGCATATATAAAAATTATTTTTGCAAGCAAAATTTTCAAATAATCAGTTCCTAGGGTGAAATGTCACAGAAGTGTGGTTTATAAACACAGAGATATGCTAGAACATATAAAGCATATTAAAAAGTTATGCAAGGTTGCCAGCAAGTCCAATTTTGTCAACAGACTACATCCAATCTCGCAGTTCAAGTCATAACAAAAAAAAAAAAAAAATAAAGCCACATCGTAAGTTATTAAAATACAGACATTGAGCAATATGAAGCACTAAGACCTAAGCTCTACTTTACAATATTTCAATTACAAAACGCAGCACCATTTCAATCAGATTTGTTTTAGTGCACAAGTTGTACAGCTGAAGTAGCAGTGATGCAAAAAATATGCAAGAGAATTATATATTCTTATTTTATTACTACCTACTTCTTGCTTAATAAAAACATGGTGATATTGAGTCAAAGACATAGTTTCTGAAAACAAAAGTTGTAAAAAAAAGGCACACACTTTAAAAACAGGCATTTATCACAGAAGGGTCAAGGTACATGCTCACACAGGCATAATTCACTAACTACTCCGTTTTCACTGCAGATGCAGCTCCTAAACATTCCAACTTACTTACTTAGATAAATGAAAATTAGCCCTTTGCACATAAAACATACCTGGAATAAGTGCTGTAGTGATGATAATATCAACATCTTGGCACTGTTTGGCAAAGAGTTTCATTTCAGCTTCAATAAATTCTTTGGACATTTCTTTAGCATAACCTCCTTGTCCCTCTCCAGATTCCTTTAAGCCTACTTCCAAAGGCTCAGCACCAAGAGACTTGAACTGTTCCAGAGCTGCAGCTCTAGAAAAACAAAATTGTAGGGGAGAAAACAACAACTACTTTAAAAATACACCATGACTTTACAAGTCTTTCTGGCAGCAGTCTTCAGACAAGAGATATAAAACTTATTCTAAGATTAAGAAGATTTTAACTAAACTCTTCAACTTCCACAATTTACTGAAAAAAGTAATTACACCCCTAAGTTTAGGTTCCTAATGAACAGACTTAGATAAGGAATTATGGCAGCCTACAGTTTCCTGTAGATTGAGAAGAGTTGCTCCAGAATAAACTCAAAGTTGAGAGTTTAACTGGTGACTAGCTCTGCTTATGCATTGCTCCTGCCATGACTAGGTTAAGTCTAAAGCCCAAACTTAAGTGCCTAAGATGGGTCATAAATAATCAACCTGTGGCCCTGCCTTTAAACTGTGAAACGGGAAGTACTAGTAATTTTCACTGGGAAAACTAAGGGTGAGACATGTGTGTTTGAGGATGGTTTTTTTAATAGCTATTCTTAAAATCTGCACTTCATCTTGCATCATGTGACATCACAGAAAAAAATGGGACTAAATTTCAGTGTTAGGTGAACATCCACAACATGCAGAGAATTTAACAAAAACATTCTTGCAACTCAAGATCAAAGTATACTGGATGCTTAAGAAGGGAATTTTTAAAATCTGAGGAGTTTCAAGAGATTTTGACTTTGCTTATATGAAAAATAAACTCTTTCCAGTTTCTTTTAAAGCATATGCAGATTTTCTAAGAAACCAGAATGAGTTTTTCCATATTGCACATCATAAATCTAGAGATGTATTAATTTCCTTTCCTGTTAGATATACCTAAGTAGACCAGATACCACTTCTACATAAAAACACGTATAAACAATTTTAATGCAAATACTGTAAAAAAGGCCATTTAAGAGAAAAAAAAATAATTGACTTTGTAGTCCCTGTAGCTGTAAGAAAATTCTTTGTGCTCTGGAATTTTCCCAGCCTATTACTCTAAAAAGTATCTATAGCACAAAAGAATCATACAGAACATAAAGAAGCGACCCAAGGGAAGCAGCATATAAAAATCCTTTAGCTGCAATTCCTGTTCTTTAGCCTGAGTTTCATAAATCAAGTAGCTCGATCTCTCTCACTCCTTCACCAGACTGAAAAAGTGTCTCTCCAAAGAGCTCCTAGATGGCCTCTCTGGGAGACTACAGGTGAGTTCGAGTATGCAGCTATAAATGAGGGCATAAAGATTATTTCTTCATTATTCCCCTGCGTCTCTAAGAAGAGGGACATGAAATTTTGAATAAAAGCCCTAGCCTTTTTCAGAAAGCAACAATCTTTCTATTCATATAGTGCAGAATGATTTAATGAGAAGGACTCTTTGGAAGGTTTGGTTCTTTTAAGGTACAAAAAATTAAGGAATAATGATGGAATATATATGGTAGAAAATGAATTGTGATTTCAGAGTGCTATTACCATTTTCACACACCTACCTAGTATCAAATCCACGAACCACAGCACCCATTGATTTTGCTGCTCCTGCAGAAGCCAGGCCAGCAACTCCTCCTCCGATGATCAAGACCTAAAAAGATAAAGCTCATAAACCAGTCATTTAAACAAGACACAGAAATCAAAATTACTTTGGCAAAGTTGCCCCATAAATCTAAAAGCTTAAAAGCTGTAACTCCTCATTTCACATATCTGTGAGCCAACTCATCCGTAGCTAGTAGTTTATGTAAGTACAGGTTTTCTCCATGCTTTATCTTCATTTTTCCTTCCCTAATTCTACCTTCATTTCTGTTCAATCCAATCCACCTGCAATTCCAAGCAGGCAAACCTTTCCATTGAACCCTTCAATGTACCAAAAATCCCAAGTATCTCTGAATTTTCTTAACTGCTTTCTTGAAATTTCCTATTTGGAAAACAAAAAAAACCCCAACCCATCCACATATAGCTACTCTGCTGCTTACAGCTAAGCAAACGTACTACAGATGTGAAGAAAAATTGGTATGGGAATAACTACAGGGATTTCTAAGGTCTCTAGAGCTAGCCCCAAGCCAGGAAAACAGTCTTTTAACACAGTATCAGCAGTGGTAACCTAAGTTCATGCACTCACATATTCTTTTGCCGCACTATGTGTTTAATTGCACATACCTTTGCTGGAGGAACTTTACCAGCAGCTGTGATTTGACCAGTGAAAAATCGACCAAAGTGATTTGCTGCCAACACCACAGCCTTGTAACTGTCAATTAAGGATGAACACATATCAGTATTGTCCCAGGTTCAGTAAAATCCCATTCATGACAGCAACCAAAAGGATGAACATTTGATCACAGCATATATAGGATAAAGCAATCTTAGTATTTTACCACTGAGCCCAAGTTTTATAGTCTGTCTTTGTTCATATTTCTGGCCTTTTTTTTTTATAATGATGGAATGTATTTTCACACATAATATTTGGACTGCAACATACTGGATGCCCACAACTGCTCACTCTCTCAAATAAAATTTTACCTTGAAAATAAATGTATAGCTTGCCAAAAGTTAACTTTGTGGTCTTTGAAACTAGTTGCAAAGGCTGTAACCTGAGGCTTGTTATGGAAGGAAGCATGAACAAGCCATTGCGAAACCCAGAGTAATTCTACAGTAAACTCACTTAGACAAGCAAGTGCAGATTCAAAACAGATACTCTGACCTTAACTTTGTAGACTTATATGGCTTAGGCCAAATAGTTTAACCTTGCTGCTTCATTTGTCCCATCCAAGAATAGGTGTCCGGATACCATGTTAACACCAGCAGAGCTATCTGGAAATGTAGTTTAGTGTGTAAACATGTCTTTTCTTAACAACAGGGCACATTTTTTGTATTTTTACTAATAGTGTTGTGGTCCAACAATATCATTCCACCTTTTTTCCTATCTCTAGAGGAATAAGGAGGTCTGTATGCCACAAAATCAGTTCAAATTTAGAATACGGCTTGTAGATTTTGTACCTTTCGACACATTACAAATTTCTGTATTTTAGTAAAATTACACCAAATGAAAACATAGAGAAGTGACCAAACATGTACACGGATGTATACTGCTTGTGTACACAAAACCTGGCAGCCTTCTCCAAGGTTTATTATGTGTCACAGACATCATCTATGTAAAAAGTAAAATTAATAATAACAGTAATAAAGAACCAAATAACAGAAGCCAGCTGGACAACAACATTTTAATTCACTGCAATACCTAAAAGCATGAAGATGTCTGACAGTATTTGATCTTTAGTTTGTATCTGCCATGGCCACTGCTCTTTGGGTTAGTTAGCTCCTAACAACATCAGATGCCAAAACTGTGTTCAAGGTGTCTTAAGGATATCTGCTCTTATCTAGTAAACATAGTCAAGGAATTAAAAGAATTGCCTTTGGTTTTGTTTGGGTTTTTTTCAAAGCCTTGCTTTGATCTGCTGCAAAGCTGACCATAGGAAACGTAAGTAGTTTGGCATCTCCAACTGCACCACTCTGACTGAAACAGCTGCATGAAAAGAGAGATGTAGAATTGTTTTAGATGTGCCTAATATCAAAGCACATTATTTTTAATCCAGCTATACTTAGAGAAGCTGAAAAGAATAAAAATTCATACCCAGCAATGTTGGCCATGGAGCTAAGTGCATCATATCCCTGAGCAATGGTGACCCGAGGAACCTGATCCATAGCCAAGACAGTAGCTTTTTTTTCTGCAAGTTTTTTCAGGAGGTCTGGATTTTGTGCTGGATAGATAAAACTAATAAGGGTAGCCGCTGTTTTAAAAAGATCTGCCTCGTGTGCACCTAGAGCTGAGTTATACATAGGAGCTCTCACCTGAAAAAAAAAGACAGAATTTTCCAAGTCAATTAGAGGAAAGAAATTAAAACACACTCCACTTCCTTTCTCCCAGCTTGCAGTCTGTCCATTGCCATCCTCAAAGTAGAGCAGGAAGAAAGTATACCAAAGGCTGGATATAAAGCCGAACTGAGTAACTGTACTTCTTAACTGCAATCCATATACTGGAATTAGCTCCAGGTGGATTATTGACAGGGCAGTAATAGTCAGAACACCTCTTCAGAAATATCTGATGGCTTCTAACCATCAGTCACTGGCTTGTAACAGACAGCTGCCCACAAACCCACCATTTTTAAACAAAATGGTTACTCAACAGATGTGGCAATTAAGCTCTACAGGCTAAGAATCACTAATGAGGCTGCAATGTATGTCCACATACAGGGAATTTCAAACCAGACAGCCAGCTTATAATCATCTTCATGTATATTCACTTCTTTTCAGTCTCTCAGTTTTCTTAAAGAAGAAACCTACTTAAGAGTGTTATTCACAAAGTAGTTCACAAATTCTGTGCTCAGTCCTGATGGAATAACTTCAAACAGAGCAACTAAAGGAAGCCTGAACATCAAGTTTAAGGTCTTTTTCATTTTTCCTTCAGTACTCTGCACAACCAAAGACTCTCAAGTAACTTTGCTTTTAGCAGATTTCTCAAATTAAATATAACTCATCTGTTTACAAACACTTTTGAAATACACTGTTGCCACAGAATTGAGAAAAGTTAGAAAGTTTTATCTTCAAAATTCCAAGCAACCCTGTAATTAAAGAGTAACTCTAGTTATATGTTAATAATTTTGGAGGAAAGGTTTATTAAAGCAGAGATCTCATCCGATTAGAGTCCAGAGCTCATCTACCTCGTCGTAGAACAGACAAAGTAGTTTAAAACTCGCTAAGTAATTATACAAAATCTTTTCAATGCTGTCATTTACTCTTTTTGTAATGTAGGTGAATACCCTAGATACTAAAAAAAAACCCAAAATTGAACCAGAACTCAGAATGGAAAACGTTAATTTAAAGGACCTTATTTACTGAACTTTCAGCACATTATTAGGAAAGAATGACCTATATATTTCTCCAAAAAGAATGTAATAGGAAATACATTAATAAAGCAATTACTTTCACAATCAAATCAGAAGACAGAACTTCCTTGGTCCCCTGGATCTTTGCTCCAACTTCTCTGTAATGATCATCAGAAAATTTTGAAGCTTCTCCAGCACCAGATTCCACCACAACATTGAAGCCTTGTTTAACCAAGGCCTGAACTCCAGCTGGTGATAAAGCCACTCTCTTCTCATTCTCAAATATCTCCTTGGGGACACCTACAGTCAGCTGCTTATACGGAACTCCTGTAAGAGGGGCAGATAAGACAGCATTAGTTGTTCTAAAGACTAATGAATTAAGGGCACTCTCAGTGTTGTACAGGCACATGCAGACATGTCACAAGTCTCCTTTCTAAGGGAAGAGGAAGCACAATGCTGTTTTCTAGGAGTGTAGTTTACTTTTCCATAAAATTACACCATCTTCCTAGAGATCCTTGTTTCCTCAGCAATCAGCAGATCAGCACAATCAGCCACACAAGCAGTAACAAGTGTTTGGTGCTGTTCATACCCATCAGAGTTTACACAGTTCAGATTGTGTAACTGGCATTCTGATTCACACAATACCTGGTGCTCTGGTGGTAAGACATTCTACCTCAGGTAAAAAGTGCTCTCTAGGCACAACTTTATTGTGAAGAAATAAACAAATGAGCTTGAACAGTGGAGCTGCATTTCAACTGAACATGGCTTTAATGTCTATCAAATTACAGTTGTCTCAAATCACTGCTAATGAATGTGACTTCTGTACCACAAAGTATATTGAAAGGCACAGCTACACTGATGAGGTACTCTAAAGTTGCCACAGAAATGAAAAATGTGAATTCAGAAGTAGTTGAAGGATAACAGAATATCCATCTACTAGCTTCTTCAATAATACTTCTCTTCAATGTTATCTCCCTGTCCTAACATCTTCAAAGCTCCACTAACACCAGGAAACTGCTAAAGATGCAATTTACTGGTTTTAGCTAAAGTCTTCAAATTACAAACATCTAACTTTGCTGATGTGCAAGTTGTGGGTATCCAGTCTAATATCTGGGAGTCAAACAAGTGTTTAAATGAATTGCTTATAAATACACAGACTCGAGCAGAATGATCATACATTGAACTACCACATTGCTTCAATGACACTGACAAGCATGCAGTCCAGCACACAGGCCTGACCCTGCACCAACTTGCACCGATGTCTATCCAGAAATTAAACCTGGATTGTGACATTACTACACTACACATTTAAACCACATATATGTTAATGAAATATAACTTGAGCAGTCTAAGCAGTAACACATATTAATGATCCAGCAGCAACGACAAAAAAAAACCAAACCAAAACAAAAAAGATCAGGACAGGTGTTTGGTCCCCATGAGGACTAGTTAAAGTTTTTATGTCGTATGAAACACTCAGAGGATATGGGTGAAAGGCTTGTTATAAATTACAAATCTGCTTTTAAAACTGTTCACCAATACCATATATTGTGCTACAAGACTGTACCAAACCAGAAATTTACATTTTAGGAAGGCCTCCTTTTCACTTTTTTAAGGTAGAAACATGCAAAACAAAGGTAAAAACACACTACACAGTAAAAGCTTTGAGGAACTAGAATCAGATTTTAAAATATCAAAATTACCTATGAAATAGAACTTGGACTATAATGTGCTTAAAGCTGAGCATCTGAAAATGTTTTAGATTTAAAATTTTCAAGGTATTATCAACTTATAATGCTCTGAAAATATAGTACAGAGTTGCTGACATCTGGTATGTAAATACCTACCTATACTTGTCATCTACGAACTCATTAAAAAGAAATGATTGAACACATTCAACAAAAAGACAGAATGAAAGATCACCAGACATAGAAGTGCATTACTTCTAATTGTCACACCAGTGGAAGTTCAAGTTGGACATCAGGAAGAATTTCTTCACTGAAAGGGTGGTCAAGCACTAGAATGGGCTGCCCAGGGAGGTGATGGAGCCAGCATCCCTGAAGTGTTCAAAAAACAACTGGACATGGCACTTAATACCACGATTTAGTTGACGAGGCGGCGATTGGGCAAAGGTTAGACTTGATTATCTGGAAGGTCTTTTTCAACCTTAACGATTCTGTGACTCTCGTTATTTGCACTTTTTTACTTTAGCTTTGTCTCTGATATTTAACTAATTAAATAGTAACAAATAATTTGAAGACAGAAGTGTTTTGATATTTTGTGATGGAGAACATTTAAAATGTTTCAATTACAAGACAAAAATCAAACTCAGAAAAAATATACTTAAGAAGAACAAAGTCACAACAGCAACAAGTAGGCACATCTGAAACAACAGACCCACAAAGGTAAAAGTGCTTTGCACTGATTTGCTTCAGCAGCATACACGACATTTGAACATTACCGTGCAACTCAGGCCATACCAACCAAGCAGCACTAACCACTTGAAAGGTATGATACTGTTGCTGTCACTCAAATTACCCTTGTCATTTGAAGAGACCTTTCTCCTCATCTCTTCTAATTACTACAAAATAAAGTCCTGATTCTGATTTTCAATAAAGCAACTCCGTGGAAATGAACTCTCTTGTCTTTTAGAGGCAGGAATGAAACCTAGAAGATTGAAATTTGTTAGGATAACAGAGAGCAATCAATTTCAGAAAGGAAGCAGCTCTAGGGCAGGATAGAAGGCAAAAAGCTTTTCAAGAAGCACTGAGGAAAGTTAACAGCTAGAGTTCTACATTCCCTTTCTCCTCTTGGAAAATCTTGCAGCACAGAAATTTAGAAGGGGGGAGAGCAGGGAAAGGGGGGAACAAAGTGAGGGACAAAGCAGGGTACAAAGCGGGGAGAAGGGGGAGGAAGGGACTAATTTACAGCATACAGGAAATAGATGACTGCAAAATTAAAGGCATACACACAGATAACTAAAGCTTGCATTTTTCTAAAAAAAAAAGCCAAATAGGGTTTAGCTCCTAAGGCTCAGATGACAACAGATGCCCCTGATTTCTTTTTGTTCATTTGTTTTGTGTGGAGTGCACGAATAGAAGTGTAAATGGCTTGTAGGAACAGGAGAGGAATATGTACTCACTTACGGCAAATGTATTTCCTCATTCCTCACTCCTTTTTTTCACATTGTTACATCTTGCATGCCACTAAAAATAGGCAAAACTTTTCCAGATACAAAGTATTTGTACCTTATTTAGTAAGCAGAATGATGAGAGACCGACATGGAGGATTAAGTCCCCCAAAATCCAAGACAAACATTCAACAAGTCTCATTTGCCTCTCACCGTTTTTTCTCCTCTATCCGACTACCAAACTTCCAGCAACCAGTAAATATAGGAGCAAATGAACACAGAAGCAAACAGATGTCAGTTTGCCTGCCTTTTGCTAGATCAAGTATAGGACAATTTTCGAGTAGACTACCCTGAGCTTTCACATCATTCAGCATCAAACCGGGGCAGATGTTTACAACTGAAAAACACAGATCTATGTTAAAACATCAGGACAGATTTTGGGAGGAATGAGTTAAAAAGCAGAAACCAGCAAGGAGGACTGTAAAATGCTCCAGTGACCTTGCAGCCGGGAATAATTCTTGACAAGCCTGTGTGAACAGCAGGTCAGGGATGATTTACTGGCGCCTGTGTTTCTGCCTGTGTTCCTCTGCCTGGGTCCTGCTTTGGGGATCCCTCATTAGTGAGGTAATGGAAAGAAACTTACTCTGCATTTTAGCTGTGAGTTTGTGGCTGTCCAAGCTGCCTGCCTCTGCCCGCTCATGTAACAGGGTATGATAAATACTACATTTGAAGGAAGCTATATAGTGAACACAGATTTGGTTTGTTGAACTCAGCAATTTCATCGAAGTCACCTTTCTAAGCCTCCATGTCAGGCAATCTCTTTCAGAACTGCCTTGACTATGTCTTAGTCACTTACTGCTTCATGACATCAAGAGCATTTTCCAAATACCGACTGATATACACATACCAGGAGCACCTTTTTAAGTCACATGGAGATTTTTAATATGGAGTCAGAGATAGCCAGTACCTTTTTTGATACAAAAAAAAAAAAAATCAACAGCAACATTTTGGATTCTGCCACTATCAAAAGTAGAATCATTAAATCACAGGCCTTAGAATGGAATATATATTCCAATGAAATCTTAGTATTGCATACACATAAATTAGAATTTAGAAAAACTAGTAAGAAGTCCCTCTTTCTAATCCCCTTACCATAATCTTGACTGTGTAATGCGGACATGTTCAAAGCACTGTCTTAAACTTCAATTAAAGCAAGTAGGTAAATTACACCTCCAAGCTTCAGAAATCAAACAGTTAAAACGAACTAGTTTTCTCCACGTAACCTTCCACCTACAAGAATCTTATAGAAGATTCCAAGTTAAAACTATAGCAAAAAAAAATACAGTTTTTTCATCTCATTAACCTGATTTTGGGAAGTAGTCTGCAGCAAAACAGCATCAACAAGTATTAGAGAGCAACTCAGAGAAAAGATACAGGAAACATTTTGCCTATATGCCACATGTTCTGGGACAGGAAAAAATTGATGTGTACCCTGCCTGGTTTTTATGCTACTCCAATAGCACCTTTAAACAAACCATCTCACCTGTTCTGAAGATGAGGATATATTCCAAAGCAATATGATGTTGGCAAAAAGAAAAAAAATGGTACAGAAATTAAACACCTGATCCCTCCTTTTATACAAGCAAGGAATTACAAAAAAAACCCCAAGGAAATTAAAGAAGAATGTCTCTTGTTTATAAATAAAGTACAGCTTACCTAGAGGATTAATTGAAAACAAACTGTTAGAGGTTTAAAAGCTCTGCAAGATCTAGAAAAGAAATGGGAAATTTTAAGAAATAAACATCAGAATAAAAAGGGTATCAAAAATCCCAAGACAGAGAGGGGTAAAAATCGCAGAGCTATAGGACAAACCAATCTGGAAGTATACTGGAAACATCAGAGTCAGCAGAGTAAGCACCTTTCCCAGGGCTTCAGAAACTTTTGCTTCTGCTTCTGAAGCATCTAGTGCTAGTGACTATTTGAGACAGGTTACAGGAATACTTCTCTACTCCTGTATGAAAATTCCTATGTTTCTAATAAACAAGTAGCAGCAAAATAAATAGCAGTAAGAAAATTATCCTCCAAATTTACTTTTCAGCTGACTCCAAATATCTTCACTGCTCAAGCAGCTGCTAATCTTGTACATAACACAGCCTGGACAGAATGAAAGCTAATCTGAGAGAAGGAAAGGAATAACTACAGGCTGAAAGAATTACAGTGACACTGGTCTTTTCAGAAAACTTACTCTTCTTAGTGTTCCAGTGATTTTACTGAGTGTTACTATAATCAAAGATATTCTCTGAAATAATAAAATGCAGTTATTTCATATGGTGATATGTCCTCTACTCAATGTCAAATCACATGTTACCAAAAGGAACTATGAGGACAGCTTAATTATCAACCAAAAGACAACCAAACTTGTAATTCCCCGTATTAAATAACTGTATTTCATGAATACTACTAATCCTTAAACGAGGGCTTCCACACAACAGATGAGAAGGGGCAGCACTGAATGCTTGAGAACAAGACACAAATCAGAATTTTCCACACTTGTGGAAAAAATTTTCAAAAGCGATTCTCAAAAACAACAAAATGCACACACAGAGCAGCATACCAGTTTCACTAAAACTGGAGAGATTATCCAGCTTCATGATCAAATTTGTGGTCAAAGATTGATTCCAAACTCAAACAACAACACAGGCACTTACCTGGGACATTCGAGAGAGAACTTTGAACCTAGTTTCCTACATCCCTGTTTACGCTCCCAACCAAGGGACAATTTGCCACATCAGATTGACAGATGTCTCTTTCATTCAGATACTCAATATGGGAAAAAAAAATCTGGAGCACTGCCAATCTATCAGAGCAAAGCAATTCAGGTTTCACCATGCAACTGTGGTAAAAAGCCATGCAATACAGGTTATCAGGAGCCCTCAGGGTAAACAAACTTCCTCTCATCACATTTCTTCAGAATTTCCAAAATCTTCAGACACCAAGTTGAAAGGACCACAAAATGCACCATCCAATGTTAGTACTGCCAGAAATTCAACGCAACACAGGCTTCTTAAGAGTTATACATGCTAATCTCATGTCCTGTGTTTTCACAACCAGACACCACTGTTCATAAACAGTGCTACCTTCCTAACCTGAAGCATCTAATGCAGTTACCTATTGTCTTCATTTGGAAGAACGAAACATCATGCGTACCATCAGTCCAATCCTCCACATTAATCTGCTGCAGACTAAGATCTGCACTGAAGCAGGGCCTCTAAATTCCACCAGGGAGACATGACCCATGCAAGATAATGGGCAAAAATAGCATTGAACACATGTTATGCATCCTCCAGACTTCCAGCTGCTAGGCTATGCGTAGCACAGAAAAAAATCAGTCCCGATCTTCATACATCAGGCTCATATCAGAAACTGGAAACAAGGATGCCCCCATTTCCACTTATTTTTTTCCTGAAAATGCCTCAATTTGTCCATTGTTTGCTAAGATGCAACTAGTGCAAATATACTAACAAACCCTAGGCACCAAGCAGCAGATCAACAGTTTTTCAAAGTGCTACAACATAAGCGTTTCCTAAACAATGTTAAGAGAGTTTTTCAGATGGGATACTTATATCTACACATAATCATGCTTGCAGATACTCTCTTTGTGAGGTCTAGTTTTCTCCTCCATGCACACAAAGAGCTATACTACAAAAATTCATGGGGAACTCAGGCTCTTAATTAAGAAAAGCATTGGTTTAAATACCTCCCTCAGGCAAGGTAAGTGTTAACAGCAGCTCAGACCCCCAAGCCTCAAAAGCTATTTGGATCCAAAGCATTCATAACCAACACAAACACCTTCTGCACAAGCCCTATAAAGCCAGTGTAAAACTGTGCTGCAGCTGACTGCTGCTGACATGACTTAAGTGTGTTCTATTTTAAGTCTTTTCTGTACTAATGCAGATCTGAAAGAAAGAAAAAAAAAAAAACAATTTATATCCATGTTTTAAAACAAAAGATTACTTCCAACAGTTGAATCGATTTACCTGGCTTTGGAGCTGCCTGAGTCCTGAGGACCTGGTGGGTTCTAAACATTCGCAAACACGTCACCTTTGCTGAGTGCACCTTTGGTGACAGCACATTGCCAAAGACAGGAGCTAGGCACCCACTGGCAGCAACACGCAGCAGGCTTGCCATGGCAGCCAGACCTCACAGCAAATTCCTTGCCACGGATGGAATCCCTGCAGCAAACGTGGAAACAAGTCACAGAGTTATTAGTGACACGGCACGGAAGGTATATAAACGCAGTAGGTTCATGGCCAGTCGGCTGCCAGTAACCATGAGACATCCCCAGCTTTATCTTCCTGGCTAGAAAACAAAATCAACTTTCTCCCCAAAGTGAGACAGTTATCCCACTGAAGTAACCGGCGTTGGGAGCTGACCTGGACATCCTGTGACTCAGGACCGCATTCCATTTATACACCGTTACTCTAAAAAGGGAACTGTGACACGTGAAAACCTGCCGCGCCCCAAGGACTACTCCAATCCCTGCCGGAGCTCCCGAGGGAGCTGC
>NW_008683187.1:0-229 GCF_000695815.1 Acanthisitta chloris
GTCCCGCTGGATACCCACGGGTGGTCCGACCGAGGTTCCCCCGGGGTTGGTGAGCCGTGCGGGCAAACTGCCCGAGGTATGAGAGGGGAAGTGGTGGAACTCGTCAGAAAGTTGTCCCTGGGGGAGAGGTAGGAAAGACACCCGTGGGGGTGTCAGTGTTGCTTGGCGTGGTGGTGGTGGCAGTGACGCCCTGGGGAGTGGTGGCACTTGGGGTGCTGGTGGCCCTCGA
>NW_008683187.1:303-7439 GCF_000695815.1 Acanthisitta chloris
CGTGGCTCTGTGCATGGCCCGTGGCAGCCCTGTCCCATGCAGGACATGAGATGTGTGGACATGGATATGCTCCTGGGTTTGCGTTCCCGGGCAGGAGTTGAGCCCCACAGTCAGGTGGGCACTGTTCCTCCATGTGGGGATGGCTATTCTTTCCGTGAATGCAGCTCGGTTTGGTGCTGGTGCCTTGTCCACCAGCTCTGTGCACCATCACAACTTGCTGTATGTCCAGAGCTCATCTCTTGCCTCCTCACCACTCTCTGCCACCTGCAGCCCTTCGTGGTGGGCTCTGGCCCCCAGGAGCTCAGTGCTCCCCCGTTCCCAGGGCAGGGCCTAGTGGGGCAGGTCGGTCCCCGAGGCCAGGAGCCCTGGGAGGAGGAGGAGGAGGAGGAGGAGCGGCTGTCGGAGGTTTGCCGGCTGCGTCTGATGTCACTGCGGTGCATGGTGGGTAATTATGCACGTTGCAATGAAAATAATAAGGCCGACTCCATTGTGGTGTCTAAAAATACTGCTGGTGCAGAGTGCCTGCTGGGGGCCTTGGTTTGCCACCTTTGGGGGGCTGCTCTTTGGCTGGCCAGGTGGTATCACGCCCCTCCTTGGGCAGTGGGGTTGGTTTAGCAGGTGAGATGTGGCCCCTCCGTGCTCCCCCCACATCAGGCACTGCTGCCAGTGAGGACACGGGTATGGATGTTGGCTTGGAAGGTGAGGCAGGAGGCACCTGAATGCGTTTGGGAGGCTCTAGTTTCATGTAGCCGTGCATGGTGGGATGGCAGGGCTTTGTCCCCCCCAGCTTTGCTTGGAGCTGGGCACTCTAGTGGTTGTCCTGGGTCCCAGCGACCTGCCCTGATGTCCCCTGGCAGGTACCAATGTGCTAGTCTGCCCATGGGCAGGCTGGCATGGATCAGGGTTTGGGCCCAGGCAGTGTGCGGCCAGGGCAGAGCTCACTGAGGCTGCTGGACCCTCTCCCTGGGGCTACCTCCATGGCATGTTCTGGCACCACCAAGACTGTGACAACTTGCTGCTTTCTGTCTGATGAAAGGCAGGAAGGAAGGAGGGAAATGGTGTGTGATAGGTGCTGGTTGGCACCTGGGCACTGGCCTGGGGCAAGGGCTGCCTGTCACACTGATCTCCACTCGGTGGGCTCTGCCCATCCACTCTCGGTGCAGCTCTAGCTGCTGCTGTGGTCCCTCCATCTGCTGTCAGGCTCTGGGAGCTCCTCGCTGCAGTGGAGGGAGAGGCTTGCAGGGGTGGCAAGAGCCATCTGGAGCCTCAGCTGCTCCAGCCACCAGCCTGGCACGCTGGCAGGGGGAAGGTGGTGTGTGGCAGGGCAGCAGCAGAGGGCTGGGAAGGGCAGGAAACGCTGAGCCTGTGTGCTCAGGTCTCCGTGACGAGTCTCTTCCGCTCTGTGTGCAGGAAGGTCAGAGCGCTGGCGGCTGCTCTTGGTTCCCAGTCGATGCCTGTGGTAGGCTCCGACTCCAGCTGTCAGCTGTTCCTCTTTGGAGCAGGCAGGGAGGTGTCACCCTGCCTGTGTGCTGGGCTGCTCTGCCTTTAGGGTCACGGCTGCATTTTTGGGGCCCCTTGCTGTGCTCTCCCTTCAGTCGAGGGGGAGCATCACGCTGCCTCTGAGCTTGCCAGGTGCTAACTGACTTTTGAAGCCACACTGGCAGGGGTGTTCCCTTGAGCAGTGACACACACCATCCCTACATGCTGCACGGTGTGGCTCCCGGCGGTGAGTGAGGAACAAGGAACGAGGAGAGGAGACTTTGCGGATCCCCATTGATCCACACTGTGGAAGCTGTGTGTTTGTGTCTGCCTGCCCGGGACCACGGCCCTGTGAGGGGAATTGATCAAGCTGTAAAACCCACAGCCAGCTAATGAAATAGGGACTATAGATTTTTATTTTAAATGGAAGGGAGTTTAGGGGAGATTTAATTATCCTTGTTTTATGGACCTGTTAGAGGAATGAAATAACAGCAGGCAGGTAGGGTCCGGGCTGCAGATCACAGCGCTTCTCTCCCACGTGTCTGCAGAGCTGATCAAGTCCTGCCACCCAGGGCAGTGGTGGGGAGTGATGTGAAGCCACTCGGAGCAGAGCAGGACAAGGTGAAGTCCTGCTTGTCCTGCCAGGTGTCCCTGCTTCCGGGTGGGAGTATCCGTGCTGAAAAAGCAGAGTGGATTGCCCTGGGCAGTTGAGGCTGGTGTAAGAAGAGCTCTCCTTGTCCCTGGAGCTTGGCGTGTGTCTGTCCTCACACTGGTGGACATCAGAGAGTTCGGGAGCCCTCCAGGTGTCGTTTTCCCGTGGCTGTGGGCACTGAGCTCTCGCTGCCGCCCGTGTCCCTGCGCAGTGTGTGGGGCTCATACAGGAGAGCTGCAGAGCGCTGGGATTTGCTGGGCTCAGCTGTGTGTGGACACAAGCTGTAACGCTGTCACTACAGCCACTCCTCCTGTGTGCATCCACCTCGCTGTCACGTGGGGCTGGCCGCGGGGCACGGCTCGGGAGGTGGTGGCAGCGAGCTGCTCGGCGCTGGTTTTCGGCAGGAGACCTTTGGCTTATGAATGCTTTGGGTTTTCATCTCAGAGTTGAGGAGCTGGTACACAGCATTTTTCCACCATCCCTAGGCCCCCTGCTGAAGAAACATGGTTTGTCATCTGCCCTGAGTAGGCGAATGGTTAGTCAAGGGGTTTGTGTACCCATCAGGCAGGCACAGCCAATGGGTGCCAGTCTGATGTGTCCAGAGGCTGTTAAAACATCCAGGGAACCTGCTGGTGCTGGGGAGCCCTCCCAGAGGCTCCTCTGACATCAGGAACTGGGGAGAGCCAGGCCCTAAGCCTGGTCATGGAGCTGCACAAGGATGTTGCATGGCTCCCTGAGAAAGGTCAGCTCTGGAGAGGAGCGGCGTGGATCCGTGCTGTCAGCTCACAGGGCTGTTGGGAGAAGCCAGTCTGCTGACTCTGGGCAGCAGAGCTGCACCACAGTGCATATCCTTTGCTTCTCCCTTGCACCTGCAAGTCTTCAATGTTTCAGGGCAGGAGCCATTTCCTGGAGGGCACCCATGGGGCCCACATCCAATATGGGATGTCTGCATTTTCTGGGACATGGTTATTTGGGAGGGCTCCACACTTGCTGTGTGCGTGACAGAGGGTGAGGTGAGCAGTATCGCTGGCAAGCAGCACTCGTGACAGGCCTTGGGAATATTCTTTCCCAGCTGCAGCCTGGTCCCCAGAGATCTGGCCTTGCTGGCTGTGCAGCTGTAGCTCTGGGCTTTCCTTGGCTACTCTGGAAAGCAGGATGAAGGATTTCAGCTCCACCAGGCAGAGCAGAGGACTGGCCTATGGGTTAGGAGCTGCTTCCTCTCGGGTGAGCCTGTGCTGTGGTGATCCAGGCCTCCAACACCTCTCACTTTTGTCTCAGGGAAGGGAGGGCCTGTGTTCTGGTCCTTCTTCCCCCCACACTGGCAGCACTGAGGTCCCCTCCAGCAGGTTGTCTTTTCCCTGCTGTGCTGGTGGTGCTCGCTGGCTGTGTTTGTATATCGAGCCAAGTGTCTTAGTTGCTTTTCTGTCCGTGCCTGAGCTTTGGGAAAGTGGTGAACAATAAAAATCTGCCGGCGAGAGCTGTAGCAGAGGTCAGTCAGCTCCTATGCCCCAGGCTGCTCTCTTGTCACCGCACAGTCGTGCTTTGTGCGCAGGGGCTGTCAGCTTGAAAGTCATGTTTGTGCTCTTAAAACCATCCCCAGGCACTGGTGTGGGGTTCTCTGAGTGATGTACTGGGGAGGTGTTGCAGCAAGCCTCCTTCACAGTTAAGGCAGTGGTCACTGCCTGTTTCAGTGCATCTTGTAAGCAGCCTCATGGCAAATTTTAAATCAAGGACAAAAGAGGGTAAATGGTTGCTGAAAATCATGATTTTCTCTGAGCTCCTTTCAGAAAAGGATCATTGCAGGTTGTTGGTGTCCCTGCAGGCTTCTTAAAATGCAAAACAAAACACCCAGCCCAACTTCCTGACTGTCGCTAGCGCTTTCAAGAGAACTTCGCTTTGCTAAGTGGTAACAAAATTGCCGTCCACAGCTCTTGGCCCTGCCCATCTCCCTTCGGTAGTGCCTCTGCCCCAGCACCTTCAGGGGAGCACTGGGGACAGTATCTGGAGCCCAGCTCCTCCTGCCCTCGGCCACTCGCTTGGCAGATGCCATTAGTGCTGTCCGCAGCATGTAGAGAGTGACCTGGACTCAGAGGGATGGTTGTGGAGAGGTGGCAGGTGACCCGAGGACTGTAGGGATGCTGTGTGGGGATGGGGAAAGGGAGCCGAATCCCTCCTCTATGGGCTGGCTCTGCCCAAGGAGAGATTGCGTCTGTTTTAGGAAGCGGCTGTCTGAAATGAGAACTAAAAGGTGAAGTGCAGAGGAGAACAGAGTCCTGAACCGCAGTGTCTCGTGGTAGGAAGGAAGGGGAGGACCAGGGAGGCTGCCCAGGCAGCAGGTTGGGGATGGACGTGGTGGCATTTGCTCTTCTCCCCCCACCCATGTGCAACTGAGCTGTGGAACTGGCTGCTGCAGGATGCCAGGGCAGAGATGACTATGGTTCAATGTGCTTCTGTCTGGGGCAGAAGAGGCCACCCAGGAGAGGGGAGGACATGAGCCATTCCTTGATGCTGCTGAGCTACAGATGTGCCTAAGTTGAACCCAGCTGCTGCAGCAGCAGCTTTCTGGTCATGCTATTCAGGTTGTGCTGGTGTTCCTAGGGAAAATGAAGGAAGGTGGAGATATCTCTGCAGATTATTTACCCTGTCCTAAGGAAATGAAGGCTTGTGCAAGCTTACTGTTTATTTGTGAGTCTTCACCTCTCTGCTTTGAACTTGCTGGATGGTGTCAGGTGTGGTAGCTGTCTGTAAGGTCTTGGCTTGCTACAGGCTCTGGCTGTTGGGGAGGAAGGTGCTGCTAGTTCTCCCTCTGCAGTGCAGCTCAGCCGTTCTATTAGACATCAGAGAATCCACGTGGGAGAGATCGACAGGAAACTGGGCGTTATCAGTTCCGCTGCCTGTGCAGCTACTCGCTCCTCATGTCAGCATCCTCCACGTGTGTGTGGCTGGAGGCGTTTGATGGGAGTGCTGTCAGCCCGGGGGTGGGAGTGGGTGGCGTGTGATCGCGCTGGAGGCGTCCTGCCTCCGCTGCCGCTGAACTCGGCTCCACCGGCTGTGCGGAGTGGGGAGGGAGCTCCCCCGTCTCCGCAGCCGAGAGCCACTTCACCAGGGGGTAGCTGCTGGTGTTGGAGTATCCCACGTCCTCTGGTGCTAGTGTTGAGCCCTGGATACGGTGTGGACAGTCCTGATGTGTGTCCCCCCCCTTCCCCACAGCCTGGAGGCTTCTGCGTGTTTGGTTTCTTCCCACCTTTTTTTCCAGGCACTGGGGAGAAGAGAGGAGGGTCTGAGGCCTCTTCCTCCCCCTGGATTTGTGTGAGAGGCTGGAGAGAGTGTGGATGCAAGCCATTGACACACTGGGTGTGAGGGAGAGGGCAAAGCAAACCTCCAGTGGGAGATGTGCTCTCACCACTGGATCACCCTGGCTAATCCTGTGTCAGACCTGACCTATATATGGGGCAAAGGAGGCGACGTGTCTGTGGCAGCAGATGGTCTCTTAAAGAGCCTGGGCTTGGGGAGGCTTCGTTCTGCTGACCCTTGGCTATCATGAGGGAGAGGATGGGCCACTCCTCCGCAGCCAGGTTCAGCCTGAGTAGTCCCTGCAGGCAGAGACCGTTCTGAGGCTGCTGCCTGGCACTGGGGGTCCTGCTCACTGGGGGTGTCAGAGGTGTCTGTGGCTGGGCTGGGACCCCTTGTCCTGGCCCAGAAGCACTGACCAGTGCTGCTGTCTGTGGCCAGCCTTGCTGTAGCATCGCTTGGGCTCCCCTTGCAGGCAGAGCCCCAGACCTGGGGCACTGTGATGTTGGTGGCTGTGTCCCTGAGACAGCGTGGGGCAGGCGTGAGCTTAGCCACTTCCACATGTCCCTACCCTGCAGCTGGATGTGCACTGCCCTGTCCTCGCTGGCTGGGCAGGCTTGGCACAGCCGTTCACAGTGTGGCAGGGCAGGGAGCACGAGCATCCTGTAAGCTGTGCTCCATCGATGGCTCCTCCTGATCCTGTCCTGAGGACATCGATAGCTGCTGCCACGGGGGTGCTGGTGACGCTGGAGCAGGTCTGGAGGGAGTGTCTGCACTGATATCCACCATCTGTGGGCTCTGCCTGCTGCCGGTGCTCTGCCCGGGATCAGACTGTGTCCTGGCAGCCTTGGAAGGGTTCAGCACTGTCTCTGCCCACAAACAGTGGCAAGGTCAAAGGGCAGAGTGGTGTTTTCCTCATCTTCCCTCCAGTCCCCAACTCTGGGAGCAAAAAAGGCTGTGGTGGAGCAGACCTGGAGGGTGATTGTTCAAGACTGGGCTGATTCAGTCCTTTGGCTGTTCCTCCTGGGCTGCCTGTCAGAGCACATGGCTCTGACCCCATCATAGGTCTGCCCTGCTATGCTGCTTTCCTGTCCTGTCCCTGCCATGGGCACAGGAGTTGGCTGTGGTGCTGTTGACAGTCATGGCAGAGGGACCTTGTCCCAGGACACTCTGTGTCCTGGGGACCCTCAAGGCTGGTGTGGTTCTTCCTGTGTGCCTGGATTTGGGGTGAGAGCCGTCCAGCTGGCCTTGAAAGGGGCCTGGGGGGACCTGGGCACGGGGCTGGGGCAAAGCTGAATCTGACCCTTCATCACAACGATGAGCTCCTGAATTGTTAAATCGTCACCACCGATCTGAGGTTTTCTTTGAAAGCAGTGATGTTACAAATTAATTAGCTCCCTTTTGGTTGTTAGCACTTTAAAGCCCAGCTGTCAGGGGAGGGCTGGTTTATAGGCATTACATCAGGGCTGCCGGCTGGCTCGCTCGCCTACCTGGGAATTTCTAAGCGTGCGTTGTAACCCGGGGAAATTTGGCTCGGATGCAGCATCTGCCTCTCAGCGAAGCTGCTGCAACGCACTGTCCTGAGCACGGGGGTGTGACTGGCACTGCTGGGGTGGTGGGGGCAGATTGCTGGGGGCACAGCCCCTTGGCGTGTTAGCTCCCCGGGGGAGCTGGTGGCACAGCCTCTCCGTGCATGGCTCACGGCGTTCGCTGC
>NW_008683187.1:7582-7787 GCF_000695815.1 Acanthisitta chloris
AGGGACTTGCTCAGCAATGCTGCAGGTGTGCAGGAGGTGGTTTGAGTAGTTCCTGCTCCTCGTTTAGTCAGCGTGAGAGAGCAGGAGGCTTTTCTAAAGGAGAAAGGGGCTTTTCCAGTGCGTGCAAGTTTGCCGTGGGTAGAGATGCCCCGTCGGTGCGGACCAGGGCTTGACGCGCCGAGCGGGAGGGGAGCAGCTCCTCCAA
>NW_008683188.1:0-17095 GCF_000695815.1 Acanthisitta chloris
TATATATATATGTTTGAATAAGAAAACTAGAAGTCAGAATTCCAAAATTCAACCTCTAGACCTGAAATCAACCTGCTGTGCAATCTGACTTTACCGTCATGTCTGCATTGGCTAATGGTGGTGCTCTTATATTCTTGGAGATCCACAGAAGCAAGCTATCAAGACACTGGTTTGCAAAGCTATTTAGAAACCTACCACATCAAACAAATCCCCAGAATCCTAAGGCTACCTTCCTCCCATGTTCAAGTTAGTATGTTTGTGGAGACCAAGTGAGGCATCAATAAAAAAAGATTGTCAGTGCTGAATATTATAACACCTAACTCTTACTACCTTTTTAATGAAGGAAATAGACACTTGAGAGAAGTTTGTGGGCTTAGTCTCATCAGGCCTTAATTAAACAATTTGTAGGAATACATGTTTAGGAACTTTATTGGACAGCAATCTAGTATCTGTAAACCTTATTTAGCTCTAGGGTGAGCAGACGACTAAACAGGGATTTAGAAGATTTTTGAAACTGAAACAGTAAATCAGATACATTCTTTCCTGTGGAGTCAGCCTTAAATGCCATTCAAGTCTGTTCCAAAGAACACTAAAACATACCTGAAACAAACCTCTAGTATTTAGACAAGTCCTAAGGACTGGTAAGTCAAAATGAGTGGATCAAAAGCATATAGAGAAAGGTTATGGGGTCTCAGTCTGTGCTTGTGTCAATGCAACAGATTGAGAAATTTGACCTGAAATGAAGATTGCAGCAGAGCAAGGCTCTCATTCAACCTCCTTCATCCCCTTGCTGAAGCACTGGATAATTAAAATTTGAAAAATACATTATTTGAAACAAATCAATAAATTAAAAAACCCTGGATGAATACGGCCACACTGATTATTAATTTTTAACATGTCTCTGTATAGGTAAAGGGTATAATTTTTTTTCTTTTAAATTTTCATCATTTTCACTAGAAAATAGTCACAGAAGTAAAACACAAAACAAACTTATACTAGTATGTGCAGCTGTGAAGGTCTGTGTGCAGTTTGATAGTGATTTTAAATATCTCCTTCTATACTAAAACTCTACGTGCAAGGGTCATTGGACCCTAGTCAGATGCAAGACTAAACTTTAAATAAAGTCAGCTGGAAATGAGTGTCCAATTCTCTAAGAATCTAAACATTTTCCAGAGTAAAAATATAAATAAATTCATGAGGGTTACATCTAACATTGTGAGAAACATTTGTCATAAAACTCATCTGGTTTCAAGACCTTTTCTGCAAAACACAAGACTTCAATCTCATACAAGATCCAAGTGAGCTGGTGTTGATGGATGGCTTTGATACATTACATGTGAAGCACATGGTTATGTTTCTTCCATCTCATAGCCAAGTACATTTTTAATAGCAAGGGACAACCTGGAGAGGCTTTGTCTTTTTAAAAATTTATATAGCAAATAGCACAATGTAATCTCAATGTCCACTGGGACTCCCCAAAGCTGTCATACTATTAGTGTATAAAAATACAGAATCATGCTGGAAAACTTCTTTTAACTATAGAGTTTTTTCAAACCTGTAAAGCTCAACACAAATCAAGCATTGAGGATAAACAATAGAAAAATACTCATATAGACCAAAATTTCATGTTATGCTTGATTTAACATAGTTTAGCTGTTCAGGGGAGGTGTACAATGTTGAAGATTATATATAACACCCTGAATGGATGCTTTCTACCAATGCTTTGTGGTCATCCTTATGTTTTATTCTTTACTTTTAAAATGCCCATAGTAGTAGGATAATTCATGCATTTAAAATGCTATTCTAGGTATTAAATATGTGCAGGACTTGTCCCTTATCCTGATTCCTTGAAGGCTTCATTTGCTACATCTCCAAGTCACTTCAGCTATCTCTGTGATACAAATGACTCCACTGACTGACTGGAAGATCATCAGTTACACATGATTTGCAGGTTTCTGAGCCAGTGGGTAGCTCTAAAAAAGTGCCCTAAAAAAAACCAACTTGAGGTTTCATCCTGGTAACATGCAGTACTATTTTTTCCTGTTAGTTTTTATACATTTAAGTCATTAGGGAACTCTGAATGCATCAATTTGTTGCCTCAATAGCATGAGGTAGTTACTAAATTTATTTGGTTTATACTTGGTGATTAAGGGAGACTGATTCTCTTTTCCTGCCCTTTGAGGGAGCTCATGGTGTTATGGGGGGCATGTCAGCAATAATTAAGACATATCCTGGTACAAATCCCCAAAGATACATATTTTTATAAGTAATTCCCCATGGAAAAACTTAAAAAATGATGCACTTGTTCTGAAAATGCTTCAGGCCTTCTCTAAATAGATTATATTGCTGGTTTTTTTAAGAGTGCGTGACTTGAGGTGCACATTTTGCTTGTAACTCATAAAATCATAGCACAGTTATATGAGAGAAAACAGGAATAATGTGCAGTGAACTTCAATGCCTTACGAAGGTTTTGTCATTCAGACAATAACCTAGCTTCTTATTTTATTCAATTGTAATGCAAAAAGTATAATGGTTTCTTAGGCCACAACCAAAAATTTATTTTACTGGCTTCACACTTACTACTTTTTTACAATTTTCTTATGTAGACTTTCCCTTCATTTAGACTCCATGGATTGAATTTCTTTTTCTGTTTAGAGGTTAGTCTTTCAGTGTATAACATATTTTAAAATAGTTTTATACTGCACAACGCCTTAAACCTTTTGGTGGGTGTGCTCTACACTACAATTTTCCTAGCAACTCCATGAAGTAATTGTATCATTTAGCAGGATATCAGCTACAGATACCATCCTTATAACAATAACCTGTGTGTCAACTGATTTAAAGATGCTTCCACATTTTGGTTTTAACAAGTTTTGCCTAATTTAAAAGAGCTGGACATCAGCTATGTAAAATGTTGATTCAAATTCAAAAACCTACCCTGTTCCATCTCCTACTGAGAAGACCATGAAAGGAAAACAAGAAATGGAAAACAAATAGAGCACATATAAAAGGCTCGTAGATAAATCTTTGAATAAAGAAATTAATTCACTAAACCTGTAAGTATGAACTAACACTTCAATTTTGCATGCTAATCTTGGGTTCTGCATAGTGATAATAACCCCAGTATGCATATGAACTTTCTTTAGATACAAACTTACTTAAAACCTTCTAGACTTTAGACAAGATGCTTAGAAACCTGGACTCCAGGAAGTGTCCCCATGATCCATCACAGTAGCTGTGACCTATTTTTCATATGATACACTGCCTTGTTGAACTAATGCTACATGTTCCTGAAAGCAAGATCCAGCATGGAAAAGCTCACAGTGCTACTATGACAGAGTAAGCAATGTGGCTCTGTAGCTGTTTGGGTGAATATTTATCCCTTAAGACTACTTTGAATACTGGTATCATGCTGTGTACATTCCCAAGGAGTTTAGGAGGATCAGTTTAACTCATACCACCATTTTATCAGGTGAAGTTGTAACTGTTAAGTGATTCATCCTATTATTACATATGAAATCTATGGCTAAGTTGGAATTGAATCCCATATTTTCTAAATATGAAGATATTCATCGAAGTCTATTTCTTACCTTGAAGGGCTGTAATTTAATTCATGTACTTCTAATCATGTATATATCTTCTCTCTGCACATCACAGCAAGTACAATAAAGTAATACATGCTAGTTATTTAAACAGCTGATTATGGGACTTGTATTTATAATGCATATCAAAGGAAAATGGGAAGACAAAGGTCAAAAGAAACAGATTCAAGAACAAAACTTCTTGTCCTTCAGGCAATGAAGGTCAGGGTGCATAATGGAGTAGTCACACCAACCCTCCTAAGGGAGCTGCATTTGACACACCTCATTTTGGTGCTATTTTCTGCTCTGTCATGGAGTTGTACAAAGCACTGAGCATAGTTAGGAGGATGCCTTTTGCCTTGCTTTCAAAAGGGAGATAAAAGGTGCAATCACAAAGATGATTATATTTTACATGCAGTGTCCTTCTGATTAATATTGATCTTTCCATAAACAGCAAGAGCTCAAACAGCTGAGCAAGCCCAGGATCCAGGACCCTTTGCCCCAGCACCCCTTCAAAGCTAATTATATTTAAATGCCCTCATGAGATACTGTGTGCTGTTGAAAGATAACTAAATGTGAAATCTGGAACAGTGCTGTCACAGGGAAGTGACTGACTGTGAAATATTAGAAATCAGCATATACCAATAGAATCATATAGATGTATCAACAAGTGGATAGTAGTCTGAACGTCCTATTTCTTCCACATGGATAAAGAAAGATTAGGCATAAGTGAAATTGCTCTTTAGAAAATAGATGATGTTTGTTTAGAGATATGGACTTCTATAGGACACAAGTCCTTACAAGTCATTTGACCACAATTTTCCTGCATGAGTTAGGAGAAGAGAATATTCTCCTGCCAAAGGCACAGCAGTAGCATAAAGCTCTGTAGATTCAACAGCATCGCTGAGTGCTACATCCTTTCCTCTATCAACATCCTTGTTTGTCATTCACACAGCCATTGACTGCTTTGATCCTTTTTCTCTCTGATCACAAATATTTTCTTAAATATTCAACAGAGGGTAAACTAAACCAGGCAGCACACTGATGTCCAGGAGGAGGAAATCACATCTCAGATTTTCAAAATTTTGTGTGTACATGCCATGCCTTCCTCACAATGGTTTTTATCCATATTCAGGGCCTTCTTTTAATGTGAACAAATATCTCTGAAGTTGTGTCCATCCTGTCTTCTTTCAGCTATACCTTCTTGCACAGGTGCAAATTCTCTTGTTCTGCAAAATCCTTTAGAATGTCATAGCAAAGCACTCTTCATAAGAGCAGGGATTCAAGAATCTTGCTGAAGTTTTCACTCCCTTTCATCTTCCCACAATCTTCCATTCCCACTTCCAATCTTTCTTACAGCTATGATTCAGTAAAACTCAAATTAAGCTGATGTTGCAGAAAGCTGGACTAGAATGTAAGCATGTGCTTAAAGCTGAGTGTGAGTGTCTGACTGAGTATTCACAGCTTAAGATCAATGATCAAAAATTGACAGTAATCAGAAATGGATGCCAAACAATCAGTGACTTAGGTAGTCTGCTGAAATGGAGCTTCTAGTACATGCCAGCAGTGACCTTCTCTAGCTTATGTCAAAAGTGATGCCTTTCCTATATTAGATAACAAAGCCAGTGCACGGAATATGATGATGGAAATCCTTTTCTCACAGTAATTATCATAATTCTTTTTAAAAATTACCAAAAGTATCTTACTTTTGCATTAAAAAATTTGTCATAATCAGTCCCTTAGAAAGAAAGAAAAGTGCATTTAAAAATTTAAAATACAACATTAAGGTTTAAAAAATATTTTTATAAAATTAGAGCAGCACTCTAAACCTTGACCTGGAGTCTTGGTTCTTATTTTCTATTTTTCTCAAGTCTAGGTTGGGTTTTTTTCAGTTCATGAAGAAACTGGGACATGAAAATGGCATTTTTAGCCAGTAACTCATACATTTAGATTTCTGGGTTTAGGTTTTGGAAAAAATGCACCTAGTTGTTTTCTTATTACAATACTGCTGGTTTTATTCACCGGTCCCTGTTTTTCTTGGAATGTGGTAATGTGGAATGTTTTAAATTAGGGGGTTTACTTTTTACTATCCAATGTCTACTAAATAAGTCCGTCATCTTATTCTAAAATTGTGAAGCAGCAAACATACACTTGTAGCCAGCAATACATATATTTTTACTCCAGAGAACTGCTCTTCTGTTCTAAATTTACTGACGAAAGTTTCAGAGACAAAAGAAAGGCTCTTTGCCAAACCTAGCTTTGCTTCTTTATAATAATCCTTTAGGTCTCTTCAAATATCCTGGCTAAATATTGTAAACTGCTGAGACATTTCCATCAAGGCTATAATCAATAATAACAGTAGCTAAGCTTCAGCTGACATAACATCTTGTGCATAGAACTGTTTCAAATGAAACTATAGGACAAATGAAGGCATTAGATTGGATGCAAATATTAATTAAAGTCATATTTTATACCCTAATTTTAATTATAAAGAGCTTTTGAAATATGAGCCATACATTATATTAAAAATATCCAGGATATAATCCCTGCTACTGCAACCCACTGCATAATTTGCCTCCCACCACAACAATCACTATTGTCTATTCAATGCACATGCTGTTTGGAACGTGCACTGACGGGTGCATTAGCAATGTTGAGAGATCTTCAAGAGGTTTGGATTTGGGGTTTGGGTGGAATGAGAAATTTAAAACTAGAATTAGAATCTGTTATTTATTTGAAGCTCTAGAAGGTTACCCATACAATTCCTGCTCTTAAAATCATAACAGCTGACCTTGTGATTGATGCACTGCGTTGACTTTGGTTCCCAGGTCTGACACACACTTAATCTGTTGAGAGATTTCTAATCCTAAAATGTGGGCTAAGAGCTCAGTACTTCACTATTCCACTCTCTGTTACTCTCTGCTTAGTCTAGTGTATTTGGGCAGGAACTGTCTCTTACTCTACATGCAGTGTACAAAATTATAGACTCTCAGTTGAATCTCTAGGTACTGCTGCAATTGGACATGTCTAATTTTATTTTCTTTTCAGAATGAAAAATCTTGTACTCACACTCCTCCAGTCCAACAGTTTTGAAGTCCACAGCTTGATGCGAGAGTAAAGGAATTTTAATGTTTCAGTGTCCTTAGCAAGATATTTTGCCAAATGTAAGGAATCCGTTTTGCCTTATGCAGACCAAGACAGCACAGTGAAACACTCCCTAGATTATCTTTTCAAACACCACTGGGCCTGACACTCCCTCCCTTGAAAAAAACAAACAATCCAGTAAACAATCCAGTACTTGGAATTACAATGAACATTTCAGAGCCACAAACTGTGATCACATTCAGTTTGATTTCAGTGCTCTCTGATTGTCATCGATACTAGTTTTGAAGTGGATTTGCAAAGTAAGAACCAGAATTGTGTCATCTGGAGAACATCCACCCCCCCCAATCTTAAGTGATAGCTGTGAAGGTGCAGGCATTTTCCTCCATATTTCATAAACCAATAGTCCAAGAGGACCCTAATTTCGTGAAGAAAAAGGCAATGAATCCCCATCTAGTCATTTAGACTACTAAACTGGGTTTTGTCTTGACCACAGACTTGCACATTGCAGATTATGCTGAACAAATATTCAAGATGCCTCCTCAATCTCATCCCCTCCCCCACTGCCCCATGCAAAAGTTTCTAATAGTTTACTTGAAAGGCTACAATAATTTCTATTTGTAGTGTGGGTGTTGAGTAGGTACATGTGAAGAACAGGATAGTTCCCATCCAGGTGGCATGGCTAGATTAGTTTGGGAAGTAGGTTCAAAGCACTATGAGAGTGATTAAGAAATACTGACACTTTATAGGTAACAATTCTCATAGTTATTGCTTTTATCTAATAAGGATCAACACTTGTGTGGCCCAGCTGACAGGACTGTGGACAAACCTCTTAATTCCCATCTAGAGCTTATAGCACAAGGTAAGGCAAGTGGAAAGTTCTGCCCTTCAAAATCCCATGAAAAAACTTCACAAGAGTAGTGTGTAATAACATTAGAAATTTTTACTCTCCAAGCCCTCTGTGCCAAACCAATCACCTCTCCCTCTTCCCCCTACTTCCAACAATATTGTATTTGTAGATTTGAAATTATTTGGATTTAATATTTGGGGCTGGTTCTAGTATACAATAACACCAGTTGGGAATAACAGGAGCTTGATGGGTGTTGACTACTGTGGCCATCATTCTGCTGGGTCTATTAATAGGACTAATGTTACCTGGAAGTGCTCTTGAAATGGATTTGTACTAGAAAAACGTGCACATACTGCAAGGGTTGATGTATGGAACTTGGAAAATTAAACAAGCAGGTTAAGATAGTACTACTATTCTGTTCTTCCTCAAGTTTACCCTTCAGTTGCTAGTCAGCTTGTGGAATAAGGAACAGCTGCAGAACAGGCAAGATCTATAAATAAAACCAGAAACAACAAAATGTCACATTTTGATAGTATTAACTAGTATTTTCATGTGTGCTCACACTGGAGATTGTGCCAAACTATTCAGTTGTATGAACATTCTAAAATTTGGAAAAAAAATAATGGCTTTCAGTTATGGTTCACACACATGCTCTTGCAAGATTTTCATCACATTCACCAGAACGCCTCTAACTGAAAAAATTGCAATAAACTGAAATAAAAACTGGAAAAAAACAATTCAAGTTCATTTGTAATAACATTGAGAGTAGACAATGTTTTTCCTTCCACAAAATGAGTTATTCTTTTTTGTTAGTAAGTCTGTTCCCAGAAGGGCTCTGGAACAGATACTTGCGTTCAGTACTATGTGAAACTAACACATGCATTCAGACTCACAGCTCCCATTCATGGAATTTATTGTTATATCCAAAAAAAGTGATATCTCACAAAAACACTTTATAGAACAGGGATGCATGAGATTTCTTATTTAGCCAAGCACAGCTTTCTGTTCACTTCCTATGATTGCACCAGAACATTGTTGAACAGTATCCAGATGGGTAACTTGGTCCCAATGTCAGTTCTTTGGCTTCAGCAGATTTCTTTGAAAACAGAGTGTAAGATGAAAATCTCTCTCAGTACACAACAGTCAAATGTGCTTCAGTTCTGTACTGTAAGCTACATAGGTAGGCCTCTGCACCATAGTTGTAAAGTACTGCTCAATAGATGTTTCTGTTTCCAGACAAAGAACAGATTTCATTGCCAGTAAAGTTAAAAATTAATTTCTGTTAGGATGAGTGACTTTGTCATTCCAGTGTCATTTGAAAAGCAACTATATGCATGCAATAGAAGAATCTGCAATAATACTGTGGAGGGAGAAATGTATGGTAAAGATCTTTTCCTTGACAAATATGTAGTCTCAGCAATCCAGAATTGCACTTAGGTGCACTTGGTTTTCCCTGCTAGAAAGTAACATGGTAGCTGAAAGGTGCTGTATCATCAACCTACTCACTGTAGGTGAGATTCCAAATTTTGCCATTGAAGCTTCGATCTCTATACAACAGGTAACTTGCAATAGCTCAAAGAACACATGGTTTTTACTACGTACTATACAACAAATGAGCCAAAGAACATATGAAATGGGGATTCTGTTGCCCATTGTTTTAGGGCATTTGGTTGAGGATGTAGAAATTATGACCAGGCCTCTCTTCACTTTAATAAATAATTACATCTACAAAATTGAATAGGCCTTTTCTTGGCAATTGAGTAAAGAGTGATCCCTTATTGCCTTTCTGAGAAACTACGTACTATACAACAAATGAGCCAAAGAACATATGAAATGGGGATTCTGTTGCCCATTGTTTTAGGGCATTTGGTTGAGGATGTAGAAATTATGACCAGGCCTCTCTTCACTTTAATAAATAATTACATCTACAAAATTGAATAGGCCTTTTCTTGGCAATTGAGTAAAGAGTGATCCCTTATTGCCTTTCTGAGAAAATTACAGTTGCAAAACTGAATAGGCCTTTTCTTGGCAGTTGAGTAAACAGTGATCCCTTATTGCCTTTCTGAGAAAATTATATTACAGTAAAATTACCTAACTGTAGAGTTAGGAACTTCTGTTCAAGAGGAAGAACTAAAGGCATGATCCTTGTTATTTTATGTTGACTGCTCTGGCCAATTTTTTCCACCTTCCTCTCCTTATTCCCACAAGTGAGTGTGTCTTTATGAATTTTACTCTTTGGTACTTAACTCAGTGCTTGCTTTCTGTCTTGATGAATTTTACACTTTGGTACTTAACTCAGTGCTTGCTTTACATAGAGAGCTTGGATCCTAAATGTGATATGAATTCTCCAAGCTGGCAAAGTACCTGCAAGAACTATGTTACAATACAAAGCAAAGTTACAATCCTAAATTAGCTTTGTGATTCCCTCTGTGATCAATTGTTTTTAGGCATGTCAATTACTTTTTAGAATTGTACATGACATAAAGTAGAGCAAAGATGCCCCAAATACTTTGTGTGTGTGTTTTTCATGCTAAACACTGCACAAGCACACAATGAAACAGTTCTTGCTTTAACAAACCATGTATGCATGCAAGGAAAACCATGAAGAGAAGCTTATACTGAATACTCCACTATTAAAAACCCTCACATAGCTCCTTTTTTTTTTTTAAAACAGAGTTGTAGTGCTAAGACACTGTCATCACAGTAATTTTAAAAATTATTTCTTAGGTAGGAGTGCAGCTGATACTTCACTGTCTCCTTTTATAGATTTCAGTGGCAAGCATTCACACACATTATACATGTATTAAATATTTTATACTGTGATTTCAAGATGAGGCTCGAGCCCCAAGGTGTCTTCATTAATTAAATGTATCGGTTTAATGCACACACAGACCAAACCTTACTTGCAACACTCTGTGTGTGTGTTACTACAGAACTGAAAAAGGGGAAAGGGAGTGGAGGGGGTGGGAGGGGAAGTTAGATTTTACAGTAGTTTGCTTTTTAAAATGTAAGTGAAGAAATCAAAGAGAGATCGTGTCAAAATGTGCTCACCAGTTCTGTCATGGCCTAAGGAACTTCCAGTTTTCAAATGTCATCTTGGGCTGTGGTTTGGGTTTATTCCTGCATGGACTGGGGTCCAGCTATCAAAGTCTCATGGTTTTGCACTAGAAACAGGCACAAAGGGCAAGAAAAAGAGAGTTTAAAACACTGCAACAGTATCTTGAGGACCATTTGGTGATATAACCGATTCTCAGTGCTGTGAGGATGTTCTGACAGGAGCATTACCCTATAGGAACATTTATGAGCTCCTGATGTATAAAGCAGATGAGTAATTGTTGAGAAAGACCTACTAGCTGGCTGCAGAAGATTCTGAGCACCTGCAGCTGGGCAAGTGAGGGACACCCTGTGACATCAACTCTACTCTGGCAGTAAATACAGAGGTGAGATTTTTGATAGCCTGATATCTCCTTTACTTATTACAAAGACATCATGGCAGTGGAAAAGTCTCAAGTCTTTGCATAAAGGCTGTTCTCCCTCACATGCCCCCTTTGCTTCTCATCTCAACCCAAGGGGACTGCTGTCAAAGAATAAACCAATGTGTGGTAGCTGATTCATCACTACTCAATTTCCTTGGTAATACCCTAAGCAATGAGTTTGATTTCTTAAATTCCTCTGGCATAGTAGTATTTCTTGCTGGTTTGTGTCAGATTGAGTTCTTCATCAGGTTTCCATGCTAGGCTTCTGTCAATGTAGAGATCTTTGTAAAGTTCAGAATATGAAGCTGCTGGTCAAATATGAAGGTGAAAGTCTTTCTAATATTACTGGCTAAGTAGTCCTTGTGGAGTTCTTTAATGCTGGGAAAATAAAATACACTTCAGCAAGCTGCTGTCACATTGAATGGTGTCTGTGTGTGATATCAGCTCCTTAGTACCTGGAATGATATGAAAGAATAAGCACTTCTGAATTTCATAGGCTGAAAAACACTACTACAGTAAAGGCTGCATTAAACCACAATCCTCCGGAATCTTACTCAGCTCATAGCTAGTCTCTGTGCCTTGTCTTATTTCTGCATTTTAGCCATTGACAGGGCAATGTTCAATGCATGAACAATTCTAGGAGTAGGATTCAAAACTGAGCTCTATCCTCTCTCACTTGTTTGTTACTTCTCTTGTACTCCTCAGCCCTTTGGAATTTGTTACAGGAAGAAAATTGCAGAAAATCTTCAAACCACCTTGCCATTACCTTTGTAAAATGCTTGCATCCTCTTCCACTCTCCTTCTCACTTCAAGGACAGATCCCACTAGAAATCACTGAGAATTGAAAAAAAAAAAAGAACAGAAAAAGAAAAAGCAAAGAGAAAAAAGGAAAAAAAGAAATGGAGAAAGAAAAACAAAAGAAAAAAGGCAACAAGGTTAAGGCCTTCAAAGACTTTTCAGAGACAGCCTGCCATATGAAACTGAAAAGTGACTCTATAGTACTTGAATAATTAACATGTTAACAGGAGGGTTGTCTCAACCTGTTTTACAGGCATAACCCCTGAGATATATACCTTTACCCTCACTCAGTCTGTTCCACCAGGCAGAAAGCAACATGAAGTTGAGGAAGTACCAAAGCCTTAATCATGTTACAGATCCATTTATTAATAGTAGTAGTACTATTCAAAGAAGTGTGGAATGGCACCTCTGAAGATTCTATAATCCAACTCCTTTGCTCAAAGCAGGGTCAGCTACAGCAGGCTGAACAGAATCATGTCTTGTTGGGCTTTAAAATTCTGTAAAGGTAGAGACTCCTCAACCTTCCAAGGCCACATGTGTCAGTGTCTGACCAACAGAGCATATTTTCTTCTATTTAACTAGAACTTTTATATTTCAATTTGTGCTCACTGCCTCTTCTCATCGGATGCCATGTGTCTTAGTGATAGTCCATATTTTGCCACTACAACAATAAAACCATTTTTCCCACCCCAGTATTTTTTTCCCTCTCATAACTTCAATTTAAATTCAGCTCTGACTCCCATATCAGAAGCCATAAAGAAGAGCTACAGTAAGACTTGCCGTATTCTAATATTGAACCAGATATTCATTAAGGGTATTAAGTCTCTCCTTCATCATGCTTCTCACTCCAACTTTCTCTGCTTATCTTCCAGCAGCATTTTTGTGACAGAAAATAAGCAACATAAAGCATTCAGTGAGAAGGCCATGCTCTGATCACTACCTCTCTCTCTGTGAAGAGTTATCCCAGGCTTCCATTCCCCCTGCTAACCATCAAACAGCTGAACTATTTAAAAATTAAAGTAATTTTTTTAAGCCTCTGCTAAGCTGAGATCTTTTCCTGGCAAGTTCACGGCTGGAATCAATTTTTATAGCCATGTTACCAAACAAACTAAAAATACAGGACTTAATAGCAAAAAAACCTGATACTACCTGAAAAATGATGGAGCAGGCGTGCTGCTGTAATAATTCTTTTAAGCCTACAGAAACTAAGCAATGTTAATTATTAATCAAAAGCAAAGCGCCCATTTTAAACATTTTTCAAGGAGATGTGCTCATTTAATTTCTTGCTACTATATATTATTTTATATCAGTAGCTGTCATTCAAAGCCAGCAACACTTACACAACTGTGAGGACACAGATCAGAAATAATACCCACAACACCCATAACACAAGTCCTTAGAAAACCATTGAACTAATCAGCTGTGCAGTCTTCTTGCCTTCTGATGTTACTGTCTCTTCATCCTTGTGGCTTTGCCCACCCATGGCCTCCATATTTACATGAGCTCTTGTCATTTATTTTGTACTGTGAACAGTTCAGCACATGAGCACCCCTAACAGAACCCCAGAATGGGGAAAAGTCTCCGATCATCAAATTCACCCTTTGACCAAATATTACCATGTCAACTAGACCATAGCATTAACAGTACTACATGGTTTAATCACTGCAGCAAAGAATATGTAAGAAATATATACTGGGCCAAAAGCAGATTATGTTTGTTTCAAAACTATAGATACCAAGAAAAATTCTCCGATGGTCTTTTGGTTTCATAGTGTTCTTATTTCTTAGCCTTTGTTGTGGAACATAAAAAGTAGTTTAATCTTTTTCTGGTTTTTGCCTGCCTCTTACATTGGAGTGGAGAAAAAAATCAGTTTGATAGATAATTTCTTAGTTCTGAAAAAACATCTGGGAAAGAGAGGTGAAAAAAAGATTTCTAATGGAGTGAAAACTGTAGTCAATAAAAACTAATGTGGATTTCAAACCACACACCATCAAACAAAGTCTTTATAATGCAGACTTAAAATGCTCCTGCTTCAGTCTTCTCATATTCATTCCTCGTCTTCTCTTATGCTGATCTTGGCCATCAGTCTGGAATGATACACTATTTTCTCACTACAACCTGAAGGTTGCTGTGAATTAATTGTATGCTTCTTTCAGTCCTCATTACAGTCTTTGACACAAGAATGAGCTTTCACAGAAGTGAGTGCCAGGATGTTCTGACTCTCATTGAATATTCTTATTAATCCATTCTTAGAACAAAGACTAATGATAAAGAATAAGCAAGAGATATTAATTATTTTATTTCTCATGGCAATTTTGGGGATGTAATGAGAATGGAATGGTCACCTCTTTTTGGTTCTTATAGTAAGAGTTTTTCAAGGATAAAAAATATTCAAAATTAATTTATTCTTGTAATTAAACTGTGATAAGACCAGAAGCTTGAAACACATCACATTAATTCATTTTTTTGTGCCAGTTTTAAGGGCCCAGACCTGTAACTGCCAATTAGAGTGAACAGAAGTAGAGGATACAGGTCAGTGGAGAGCAGACCATAGCAAATTATTTATTTGGAAAATTTATGTGCTGAAAATAGACAACAGTATAGTCCCAAGATATCAACAAGATGCAACAACATTATATCTGTTTGTATTTCTATTCCTTTCCAATAGATTTTTTGTATTGGTGGCTATGCATTAGTACAGTTTCTTTGTAATCAATGTCTTTCACCTCAGTATGGATAGCATATTAACTTATGCTATAGTTTGGCAGAAATCAATGAATAGTTGAACTGGACCTCATCAGATAAACATACTGTTTTTTTAAAGAGAGATAAATCTATCATGGTTATTTTTGAGGCTTATTACAAAGTAAAATTAATAGAGCTTTCATGATATCTCCATCCTTGAGAGAACACAGATGGAGATGACAAATACTGAGCTATATCGGAAAGGTGTTGGGGAAATCTAAGGCCCTGAACTCTCAGTGGCTTCTTCTGCTGACCCTTTCTTCTAGAGAGTTAAGAAAGGAGAAGGTAGGAGGACAAATTCTGACTTTGTCTTGCTTTCCATTTAAACCACTGTAGTGGGATGACCCTGGCTGGCTGCCAGGCACCCACCGAAGCCACTCTATCACTCCCCTCCACAAATAGGGGAGAGAAAATATATTGAAAGGTTCATGACTTGAAATAAGAATCAGGAGAGATCACTCACTGAATACCATAATGGGTAAAGCACATTCAACTTGGAGAAATACAGTGATTTTATTACTAACAAAATAATAAAAATGAGAAATAAGACAGACCTTAAAAACACATTCCCCTAACCAATCCTCCGTCCCAACTCTACCTCCTCCCCCTCAGTGATTCCCCTAACCAATCCTCCATCCCAACTCTACCTCCTCCCCCTCAGTGGCACAGGGAGACAGGAGTGGGGGTGACAGTCAGTTCATCACAGGTTTCTGCTAGAGGTCTCAGATAGAGGAGTCTTTCTGCTGCTCCAGCATGGGGTCCCTCCCACAGGAGACTGCTCTCCATGGACTTCTCCAACATGAGTTCTCCTTATGTGCTACAGTTCTCCATGAACTTCTGAAGCGTGGGTCACTCTCCACAGGGTGCAGCCCAGTCCCTCAGGAACAGCCTGTTCCAGTGCGGGTCCTCCACAGGATCAAAAGTCCTAATAAGAAACCTGCTCCGGCATGGATCTCCTCTCCCACGGGTTCACAATCTCCTTCAGGGAATCCACCTGCTCTGGCATGGGTCTTCTCCACGAGCTGCAGGTGGATCCCTGCACCCCATTAACCTCCATTGGCTGCAGGGACACAGCTGCTTCACCATGGCCTTCACCACAGGCCACAGGGGATTAGAACTCCGGTGCCTCCTCACCTTCTCCACTGACCTGCATAGTTGTTCCTCTCACATATTCTCACTCCTCTATTCTCTGGCCACAATTACTACTGTGCAATAACTTTTTTCTTTCTTAAATATGCTATCACAGAGACATTGTTGCCATCACTGACTGGCTCGGGCTTGCCACAGTGTTAGGATTGTCTGGGAGCTGATGCATTGGATTTGCTGGACACAGAAGCTTCTCACAGCAGCCACCCCTGCAGCCCTCCCACTACCAAAACCTGGCCACACAAACCCAGTATAAGCCCAAGCACCGCACTTGTTTCAGTGGGAGGCAGATGGGAGATTCTAACTCCTGAGGTGATTTGTGAATTATTGATGATATTGTCATTGATACTAGGGCAGGAGAAGAGTGTGAAGAATCCTAGCAAGGCACATCATGTGCTTCAAAACCTTTTTTTAAGTGAAGTTTTGTGTCAATTCTTTTTAAGAGCATCTTCAGTATTTCCCACAGCTCTCATGGTTTTGATACTATATCATAGACATATTTTGATTTAGAGCAGAAAGAATGATGGCTAATTTCAAAATAACTAATTTGGAAGTATTTCATAATATAAAGGAAGTGAAGGAAATATTATAAAAGGATAAATACTTGGTGTCCAAATCTGGCACTGACCATGAGGAAAGCAATAAATTGCTCATGTGCCCGTCTCATTCTCAGACAATTCCAGCTCAGTCTTCCACTGATCCTACTCACCTTCCTCATACCCAACTCAAGGACATACCTGTTGTTGACCCACATAGGGATGTTTAAATAAATCCAAGGAATTATTTCCCTGTAGTTACAAGTTCTAGATATTTAGTGATAGTTGCATGTTTGTACTGAGTCACTCAATAGTTAAACCTCAAAACATGAAAAGGAAATGACAAATAGGTTTCTCTGAGGATTTCTATTTTAATTCGGAATTTTTCACTTTTGTTGATATTAATATAAGTGCATGACTTCAGGATTCCTTACAGCCCTGTTTCTGAGTAGCACAGCACCTGTGAAATACAAGCTATTTTCTAAGGATTGCACAAATGTAGTTTACAGACTCCACTGAATTTGAAGAGCAATACCACTGTGTTAAGAATTCTTATCCTATCCGTATTCAGCAATATCACATAATAGAGTAACAGGTAGGTATGCAGGAAAGCCATCTGCAGCCTTCAAAGCTAACCTGATGTCTCTAATCCAGGCACTGTTTTTTTCTGTTGGTGGTTTATGTTCTTTTTTTAAAGTGTTGGTCATCCAGATGGGTATCTGTTGGACAGGAACCTACCTATTTACTGCAGATTCTCTACAGACTCCCTGCAAAAATCACAGAATTATGGAATGGTTTGGGTTGGAAGTGACCTTAAAGACCACCTAATTCCAACCTCCCTGCCACAGGCAGGGACACCCT
>NW_008683188.1:17110-20551 GCF_000695815.1 Acanthisitta chloris
TGCTCAATGTCCCATCCAACCTGGCCTGGCCTTGATCCCGGGTTGGGGTATCCAGAACTTCTCTGGGCAACCTGCTCCAGTGCCTCACCACCATCACAGTAAAGAATTTCTTCTGTATATAAGAATGGAAAATCGCATTAATATATCAAAACTCTAGAAGACTGAACAACAAAAAAAGAGAATTAGCAAGGCCTTTCAGAGAAGTTACAATATTTATTTCTTAAGTTAAGTAGTTTTAAAAGTTGGGGTATCCAGAACTTCTCTGGGCAACCTGCTCCAGTGCCTCACCACCATCACAGTAAAGAATTTCTTCTGTATATAAGAATGGAAAATCGCATTAATATATCAAAACTCTAGAAGACTGAACAACAAAAAAAGAGAATTAGCAAGGCCTTTCAGAGAAGTTACAATATTTATTTCTTAAGTTAAGTAGTTTTAAAAGTACTGAACCTAGAGTATGTCCTGTGTAAGAATAGAGGGAAATGCAGGTTCATGTTTCATTTGAAATGTTTTAAACTATTTGATCTAATTTTTCTCTATAACAGCACCCCATTGGGCACTAGGAATAAACAAGAGGTGCGCAAGCAGATAGGAAGGGAAATGTCTGTGGTCTATCTGCGTTCAGTGTTTCTATTGCAAAATGAGAGACAGCAGTAATCAGGAGTTGCTGAAATCTAGTACAAGATCCGTGGGACAATGCTGTGCATGTAGTACAGCTCTTCACTCAGATACAGAAACTATCTACAGCTACCCTAGCAGCTTGAGAGTTGTAGCTTAAGAGTGCTACAGTCTGAGCGAGATTTTATTAAGGTATCTGAGTAGGAATCAAGAGAGAAGAATCTAGTTCTTTGGTAGGTCATATAGGCTTTCATTCAGCTAGACTCATTTTGAGCAGTAGATTAAACTTAAATTTGTGTTTATATGTTGATTTGTGCAGTGTTACTCTAGCTCTGATGGCGGAGAGATTTGCACAATGAAGACGAGGATGTTAAAAGTTTTTCTGCCCTATCCATTCAGGATATAAACTCTAAAAGGGTGGACTTTAATTTTTTTTCTAATCTTCTTTTAACTTCGTTCATGTTCACTTGGTAGGATTTTCATGAATATTCTAAAAGGCTAATCAAGGAACAAGAATATTCACCTACTCATTGAATTTGGAGTTTGATCCAACTAACACTAAGAGTTCAAGGCACCCTTATGCTTATATGTAATACTGTATTCACAGACCTTCAAATTTAGCAGCATCTTATTAAAATCTTAATTCTGAGACTTTTTTGCATCTGGTTAAGAAACAGATTTGTAATGTCTGACCCATTTCTTTACTCAAAACAGCTTAAATATTGATTTGCATGGGCTCAATGATTGCAATGAATAAATCACAGATCAAAAAACTACTCTCCAAATAATTTTCAGTTATGAAAAAAGTTATTATTTGCAGCAGAAGGGAGGTGGAGACTCACAGAAGAAAGTATTGGTTAAAATCCCTTCTCCCAACTTTGTATCCATGTCAGAAATTTCCTAAAACAATGTATTGGATGAAATGAATTCATGTGTGCTGTTGCCTCATTGACTGCCATTTGAATTGCCTTCCACGTCATTACACCAAAGGTGAATGTAGTCTTCTGACTTTTCATATATTCTATTCCTTGTCAAAATATCATGGGAAGGCATTAAGCAGAGTGTTTTCTCACAGCACTGTAGCACTGACTAGGGGAGGCCAAAGGAAGGGAAACATGCCTTTGGGAGTTGGCAGAGAATACACTGGGACAGGTAAAAGCTTAGAAGATTTTCCAAGAGTAGAAGCCATAGACTATGAGAAACTTTTTTTTTGTTTATAAGTACTGTTTTAAATAAAAATTTCAGACTAGAAATTAAAATTTAAACAATGTAAGTGCCTCAGAGAACCAGGCTCTAAAGCAGTCCCCTAATGGGACTCCAGTACAGCCTTTATTTTTTAATGTGAAGAAGGGAAAGGATTTGTCATTAAACTTTAAAAATAATCAAAATAAAAATCCTTTTTGTTTTTGTAGGCTGCCGGTGCTACTAAAGCAATTGTGTTCATTTAATGGGTGTCCACTGGCAAAGAGAACTTCCTTCTGTGTAACAGGGGTTAGATTCAAATTTAAGCTTGTCTTGGCTGTTCAGTAGCCTATATTTTTTCAATCAATTGTGCAGAATGTCATGTCTGAACTGTCTGCTCTTTAGCAATTATATCTCAAGCATTAGTATGTGTGTAAGCTCGTAAGAACTCACTGCTTTTAGAACATGAAATTAGAAATTCTGTGTGAGACAACTGTATCAAATGGATGTGATCTGGAAGACTAACAGTTGCTGTTTTTCCTATTATTTGCTGTGAAAGTACTACAAACACACTTTAGCATCATACTGAATAATTTTATGCTAGACAGTGATTCAAAATTCAGCACAAACCTTGAGAAAACATAGAATTACCATCTTCCTGTTCTGTTATCCAAACACCAAAATTTTCTATAATGCAGAGAAAGACATCACCCATATTTTAGCCTCCTTTATTTTAGTCTGCCTCTGTAACTGGTCACTGTACTAAGTGGAACCATACAGAATATAAACAGGAGACGTTGCTGTTGAGGGAACAAATCCATTCATAAAGGACAAAGCAAAGACAGACTCTAGGAGGAAATCTTGGTGCTGTAGGCCCTAAACTTCAAGATGAGGTCTGTTAATACAGTGTTAATTCAGTAAGGTACCTCTTAAACTGAGCCTTCAGGCATTGTTATTACTTCTATGTCAGTAATGAATAGCAAATGAAAATAAATGCACAAGCAGTACTCCTTGATCCACACAAGGTTTAACATATACTGATAAGCATATATTTCCAACAACAAAATTATGCCTTTATACTCATCACTGGCAGACCTAGTTCTCACAATATTGCTACTTATTGTGGTAATGAAAGTCATTTGAAAGTTGAATCTGCAAGTGAACTATACAGTGAATAGTTCCCATAAATTTAGCACACAGGAATTTATTTCAGCAGCTACAGCTTTCAGTAGTTCATCAGTTTTGTTTTGCATGAATGTAATTTACCTTTCAGCCACCAAAGGCTTACAGTACATGTCTTGTATTGAAACAAAACTAGTACTGTAGCAGTACTCACATCATGCTACTGGAGACAGAGGGGAAACCCCTCATATTTATTCCAAAGTTTTCCAAGCAGTTAAACTCAAATGCAGATGTATATTTCTGCACATTTTTAGAGTAGTGTCAACATTCTGGGTGTACAAGGCTAGTAAAATAGTAGTTTCACTAATGCAGTTGAAATTATTTCTGTAATACCAGGATGCATATTCTCTGCCGTTTTAGTCTCTTTAAAAAACCCACAAATCCCCCCAAACAAACAAACAAAACAAACAAACAAGCCCCCCCCCCCCCAAACACCCTGGGAAGAAGAAAAACAATAAA
>NW_008683188.1:20636-27082 GCF_000695815.1 Acanthisitta chloris
TTATCCATTGGACATTGTCAGAAATGAAGGAAAACATGAACAGGCATTTCAGACTTTGAAAATGCAAAGATTTGCGATGTTGTTCGGATTTATCAGTTTTAAGGAAGAAGGACCATTTCATTAGTGGAAATTTTACGTTACTAAAGCATAGAGTATTTATCCAAGTTGCTGCTATGCCTGTTAGCTTCTTTTATAAAATATGGGCCAGCCTGGTTTTTGTTGAAGTCATTGGGATTTTTGGCATTGATTCCAAGATGAATAGCCAATGGGTCCCAACCAGAGATCCCTCTTAGCCAAAGTACAGTTCAGATCAAATGCTATGAGCTTCAGGGGTGTATTTCCTGATGCTCTCTTCATGCCTTAGACATTTCTGTTCACAATAGCCAACTTCTTCTGTAGTCAATTTTATAACTATAGTTGTATTTTAGAGAGGAAATCTAATACTAACCATGGAATCCTGTCAAGAATTCAGTAAATCAAGTGACTTTTTATGGCATTTTGCAAGAAAGAAAACTATTCAGGTAAACTGACAAGTCAAAATAGGAATAGGAGACTCTAACTAGGCATATGTTATGAATCACAGACTACCACCACTGCTGGGACTGAGAGAGAATCTCCAATCCAAAATGAATTCAAACCAGTTCACGTAGATTCTTAAAGTTTTGCTAAAAAGGGAAGCCAAAATGTTGACAGGTTTATTAGAGCGTATAAATCAAAATAAGAACCAATGCCTTTTAAGACTTCAAGGGTACCTTTCAATATGAATCTTATTCCCTTTAAGATACTGCTGCACTTCCTAAATAGTACTACATCTTGCTAAAATGTCAAAGGTGTTTATATTTTCATCAGGAAGGTATTTTGCCAGCTGGGCTAAAAGATGCCACTTCAATAAGTATTCAAGCAATATCGGCTGAGTACCCACAGCTTTTTAGCCATTTGGAAATACTATGAGCCTTCGTTCTAAAGTGTTCAAGATCATCTAAGAATCTACAGAGTTATGACAAGTTTGTGTTGTGAGACCTTTCTATAAAAAAAATACAGCTAAAATATTATACTTCTCTTTATGTACCAGCTCCTTTCTATGAACATTGTGAAATTTTGCCTAAGCAATCTTCCACAAACTGTAAAGAATACATACGTTGTAGATATTTACAGAGATATTTATGGTCTGTTTTCTTTTCACGGTGCATGGGCGCACACATCTATGTATAAAAAAATCTGTTTGTCTTTTAGTGTAAGTCTCCAATATTTTGTAGAGCATCATTTTGTGACTATCAATGAGTGCAAACTCAATGCTGTGCGGATCCTCCTGGATTAAATGCTTACCACACATCCATATGTAACTGAGGAGTAGATAGAGGGGAGGCACTTAAATTAGTGTTCTTCATAACCTGACTTAGATCTGTGTGTGTTTTTTGAAATGAGTTTCAAGCAATATTCATATATGGCCCACCTTGCCTCTATCAAGTCAATTGCCATGATAGCATCACATAACAGATTATTTTGTTTAAATGTAACAGGATAAATATTTTAAAGTAATATGAAGGATGCTTTACTGTTACAATTATGTGATATGCCAAAACAGTTTTCATGTCATCACAGAAAAAAATTAACTGTTCTCGCAAATATACAGAATATTAATAGTACAAATAATTTTTAAAATGTGGATTTACTACTAGTTTTGGTGTCATAGTAAGGAAGAGGGATTTTTCCATCAAGATTGCTTCTTTTAGGTTGTTATAATGTAGTGAGTCCTCAGAATATTACTAGGGTGAAAAGAAAGTCATCTTTCATTAAGCATGAAAGATCAAGTATCTTAACTAAGTTATTGTATTAAATGTCCCCACATACACAGAGGACTACTTTAAGCCCACCAAAGGGCAAAAGCTATGATTAATTTGCAGAACAGAGGTCCAGGCTGAGTCAGTACAGGTTCATTGGGTTAGGAGACATTCTTCACTGTGCCCAGTCACACAAGTTCTTTAATACTTGAGATGCTCCTCTTTCTCTGTCCTTTACTATTCCTTTTATAAACTCATCTGCCTCCTACTTCACCAATTGTTTAATTTGTGTTTCATTTTACTGAAATTTAAAATGCACTGCAAATAACATGCCAGTCCGACCTAGTATAACAATAAGCAATAACATTAATAGGGATATATGACAGTTTTACTGATTTTTTTGTTTTAATAAGAAAATAGGAGCAACATTGTAACAATATGTACAACTTTGGAAAGTATTTGCAAGTTTTATTCTTTGCATTTATTTTATTTTATGCTGAAGTGGCAGGAGTGACAGCTGACAGAGCGGGTTACTTACCTTTGCTTTGCATACCATCGAGCCTTCCCTGCCATGTTCTTGTTATAACATTAGCCTACTAACTTGGCTTATAACTAAGGCTTTTCATCAAGCAATAATGGTCAAAGAATTGAGGTCACAAAAAAAATCCCAGTTATTCTAGGGTTATGGTTCTTTTATATAAATTCATTGTTATATACTATATTGGGCATTCACACCTGGAACAATATTTTGCTAACTGTATAAAAATGAAATAATTCATAAGCACTGGTGTTGTGGAAGAGAAGAGAAGAGAAGAGAAGAGAAGGCAAGCAAGTAGAAAATGGAGATGACAGTTGTAGATCTATCAAAAACATTCAATATTATGCAGGGAAAGCAATAAATATAATAATTTTTCCTCAATAGTTTTCTGTAACAAAATACCTGTTAAAGATTTCCCAAAACAAATAAAAAATTCTTTGGCTAAAAGCATTTCACTTTTTGTTCAATGAAAACATTCCTTTAAAATATTCACTATAGGTATACAAACTGTGCTCTGCAGCAGCAGGAACCACTTGAAACACCATCAGTTGATACAAATAGGATAGTTTGTATCCTCAGATACAAAGACTATGGAGAAAAGAACACCATGCCCATTTTCCTGCCAATTCCTCCTATCTACAATATTCTAGAAGATAGCATTAGATTGGATCTTAAAACCACTTTCTTGTCCCTCTTCATCTGCCACAGAAGTCTCAAAATTTGCCATATAATAGAGGTATAGCCAAGTGTTGCTGAACTTCCTCCTATAAAAGCCCCTTAATCCAGTGCAGATGAATTTGCCTCTAGGGACTATTCTGAAGTGCTTCTAGATTGTGCTACATGTAAACCTACTGCCAGTAGCCTAAGGAGAAGTAGAAAAGACATGCTATCTCCACATTTTCATTTTTGATAGACTAGAGTTGGGCTTAAAATCAAGTGCTGTATGGAATCTAATGAGAGGCTTGATTAAACAAATATTCTCTTTAAAAATGAATGCTTTTCAATAAATAACCATCCTATTTAATACATTTAATAGGAACTTTCAAATGAGAAAAATGTTTTCATTTCTAAGATTATTTTTTCCTCTAAAACATTCAACTGTCAGCAACATCATTCATCACAGAAATTCAAGTTGCAGTCTAAAGATGCTATAAACATTACCATTTTTCTTCATTTGCATCGAAGTTTTGCACAAGGATGAAAGCAATTCTTTCCAACTTTGGTAAAAGCTTTTTCTCTTTTGTTTTCTTCATAGACATATAGTCTAGATCGCTAGTAGTTTTTGGCAATTACAATTCCATTTTATATATCCAAAGAGAAATGTAGTCAAATGCCTTATCTCCTGGGTTTGCTGCATAGTTTCTTCCTCATATTTGGCTTATCTTCATCTGCATTACGACCAGTGTATTTTCATTTAATTTTAAAGTTGTAAAACTTTTTATATAAATTTTACAAAATTTCTCACCTTTATCTACCTGAGATCATCTCAACTTCTTTCCACTATCACTGTGGTCTAAAAACTTATGTCATGTCTGCTAACTCCCTGCCCAAAGCACAATCAACCCAGCCTTGAGGCTGGGTCTGACATCTAGCCCATAGCAAAGGACCTCTTTAAGGTCCCTTTCTGATCTTACTTTTAATGAGTATTAATAGCTGCACACACACTCCTCACCCCACAGTATTCAAGGGGATATAATTTCATATCCACTAGCTGTGGCGTAATTAAGAACAGAAAGCAAGGCCTGGTATGGTATCAGAAATAGCCAGAAGTAAGCAGCATGCTGTTTCAGGCCCTGTGTTCAGTGCCCCACATAGCTGCAAGTACCCAGATAAATTATTCCCAAATCCCAAAAGCACGTTCAGAAAGACATAAGCACTTCATTGATTCTAACTGAGATTGAGAACAACTTCTCTTACACAGAAGCTTTAATAAATTTTTGGCCCAGTGGTAATTTTTGAGGTTTCTTCATGATTGCATTAGTTTTTCAGAGGAATCTTTTCTCTGTACTCACATTTTGCACATGTGCTTATAAAGAACATAAATTCTCATTCTAATAGCAGACCCATAATTTGCTTACTACAATTTCAGTGAAACCTCACAGTTTTTTTATAGAACTAGAGCTTTGTGACTGCATGGTTTATTCTTCCTGGATTGAACAGGCTCAAAGCTTTGTTTCAGATTTGAAAGTGGCAAGAGACCATGAGCCACCATGAGTGAAAAGATTGGATTTTTCTACTTGGGAAATGCTTCCAAAATAAACTTTAGGGTTTCTTTCCTTGTCTCCTATGAAATGCTTAAGGAAAACCCATGAACTTCTTTTGTGTGAAATTCATTTGAAAAATCTAAAAGAGTCCATCCTGCTTATCCACATTTAGCATAAAAACCATGAGATCAAACAATTAGAATTGAATCTCAAATGCATGTGTTTGCTAAATGAATATAAATGTAACCTTGATTGTCTCCTCCTTCATGTTTGGATCCTGACTCTGTAAATAGAGCTTAGATCAGGGCATGAAATGGTGCCAATTTCATCCTGCCTTTAGTGAAATTCTCACAATCCTACCAATTTAAAAAGTAAAATAAGGTGCATTGTTTACTGTTTCCATACTTTGTGTTTTGCTTTTTCAGTGTGACACAACTAACAGCACAATTGTATGTTATCTCACACAAATCTGATTCTTAAAGACTAAAGGACTTGTGCACTTATAATAATTGCCTTAAAGGCTTTTTTATTTCATACTTATAAAAGATTACCTTGGCTTTGAAAACTTGATGCCACTATACAAGGTTATTTATTTACATTCCTACTTAAAATTAAATTATATTTGTGTATGCAAATGCACTATGGGGGAGGGTTTAAAAAACTGGCAAGTAAATCCTAGTGCACTCAGTGGTGGAAATTATTATCCATTTATCCATAATGATTAACAGTTAAAATGCACTCTGCCATTCCCTGTGTCTCAGAAAGAACAGAAGCTTTTGTTTCCCGAAATAAAAAGCCACATCTCTTTTTACAGTAATGCCTTAAAAGGGGGGCACATCACTCTCATGGCACAAAGCCAAAGAAATTTAAAATGCACCCATCACAGACTAAAGAGTAAGTTAAATCCATGAGCCTTGTTTGTGAGACATTAACATAAATAAAGGATTGAAAAAATAAGAAATTATACTTTTCCTAAATATGTATTAATTTGCAGAGGGTATTGCAGAGGAGACACTTTAACAATCAACTCAAAAACTCTCAAAGCTGAAAAAAGAGCCAAAAATCCCTTATAAGGGTGGGGATAGTCCTTAATAAGATGGCACAGCATCACCTATTTTAGAAATAACAATTTTTTTGTTGATCAATATGCAAAACTAAATACATTTTTTAAAAAAGCCTGAAAAATGTAATCAGATGACTATGGAAGCATTTAACTATCCATAAGAAAAACAAAAAAATCCCATTACAAGTGAAAAATGAAACATCAGACAGTGTTAATGTCCACTTGCCCAGCTGATGATACACCGATCTCTTGGCACCAGCAAGGAAGAGAGGATGAGTTTGATTTTGTTTTCTTTTTTTTTACAGAAAGATTTTGCCTTTTTTTAACTTAGGCTTCACACTTTTCCTGGGGCCTCTGGGCTCCTGTCCAGGCCAAGATACTTCACAATTGACTTTCATTTTCTGAGGTAAGTGATCTGCCACTTTCAGAGCAGTTATAGGAGGGGTCAGGAGTGAGGTGGCTCGGTATGGCCTCACCCTGGCTCCTGCCTCTCTGACATTGTACACGCTAATGCAATGTGAAGTAGCACGTCTAAATAGCCTGTCAAACTTTTTTGATGTTAGCAAATCCACAGATGGGATTCGTTTCCACACTGTTCAAAAAACGTAAACGATACAAGGACATTAAAGAGCATTAAACTACTTGATGACATTTTGGTCACATTAATGAAAAGTGGCATTTATAAACTACTAGAAAAAAGGTGGGGGGTGGGGGAAGAGAAGAGAAAGAGAGAGGAAAGGAGAAGTGAGGAGGAGAAAAGGAATTAAAATCAATCAAAAAAATATCCCCAAAGGGACCTGGACAGTCTCTGGACATCATCAAAGAAATTAAGACCTTTAAACGAAATAAAACCCAGACCA
>NW_008683188.1:27107-51033 GCF_000695815.1 Acanthisitta chloris
GTCTGTTCAGTTGTTTGGGTGTAAAGGTTGTGCCCAAGGACCCAAATAGGAAGTATAACTGCCTGTTTAGGTCCACATTTATATCTGTTCACTCATAGCCGTTTTTAGCTTTCTACTTATGGCATCGCATCAATGCCTATGACCAAAGTACTGTTGAATATAAGAAAGGGTATCAAAATCCAGCCTCACCACTTAGCTTAGGCCTAATTTGGCATTTAGTTACTTACAAACAAACATCTCTCATGTCATCCAAGAGCATTAGGTCACACTACAGCCTATAAAAACTCTAGTATGCAGATCCAGAGCGTAGGAGGCAATGGTAAAAAATTTCAACTATGGAAGTTTTTGAGATTCATTTTTGCTGCTTCCACTGCCTGGTAAGCACACTCAAATAAAGATTGAGACCCATCTGGGTATAAGAGTTAAATAGTTGCTTGTTCATCTGCTAGAGCAGCAGAAGACTTGGAGCTGACTGCACCAGGATGCCAGCCTTGCTGGGAAGAAGGGCACAGGAGACGTGCTGTGTTGTATATGCCACTGCCACTAGCAGCCGCAGCATATTTTATTCCAACGTTTGTGGTTACATTAATTGTTAATGACAAAGGCAACCTTCACTCTGTGTGGTTTCCTGGCCATATTTGGATCCTTTACAAGGCCCCCCTTTTCTTCCTTTCCTCCCCCCTTCCATCATCTCTTCCCTTTCTCTGATAGGAAATGCAACCCAAGATGTGCGAAAAAACAGTGTGCATATTGTCTTTTAATTGGCCCCTTGCTCAGGCGCATCGGGCCTCAGCGCGTGTGCTGTAGGGTGTCTGCTCCACAACAGGAAAGAATAAACCCAGACTCAAATCATAGGAAATTCATCAAATATGCTTCTTAGAGTTCTGTCTTTCAAGGTCTGTTTCCCTGCCATATGATCTCTATAAACCAAATTACTGCTGGCCTGAGTACAAGACTGGAGGCGCCTGGGGCTAACATATAATGAATGCCAAATGCATGTGACAATAGACTGATCATGGAGAAGAATTGAAAAGTTTTTAAGCAGTTCTTTTATTTCATTTATAAAAAGAAAACTGACTACACTTAATGCATTTAAAAGGAGCCAATCACTTCCCTGCAGTTCCAGACCTGGGTAACAAACATATTTTATCCACCCCATTTAACAGCTAGGACACAAGATACTTTTGAATAAAGTACAGAATAGAAAACAAATTAAAAATACCTCATTCTAGTTTGGGAGGAATGTATAGCTTATTGAATCAACTCAATTTTTGCTTTTACAAACCTTTGCACATAAATATTCTACCCTTCAATTACAAGAAGGTAAACTCCTTCTGCTGGGAATGCATAATCTCAGAAATGCTGGATTCTAAAAAAGTAGGAAAGCTGCTTAAATGCTAGAGTGATGTAAGATGAATTATTTTTATTAATTTCTGCAATTAGCAGTCAACCAGAAATTTTTATCCCTGTGTTGCCAATTATTCTAAATAACCTAACAAGTTCAAGTGTTGCTATTGCAGGATCACAGGAAATGTGAAATCTCCAGAAGAAAATATATTATACTCTCTAATACAGACAGAGAGTAATTAATAATGCTTTTTAGGTCTTAGAAAATATTGCACTTAGAATTGCAAGTCAACTAACAGACCGTCTATAACCTATAAATGCTTCCATATTCACAGACATCAGCAGTTAGAGTGGCAAAAAAGTAATAATGCATACATATTAATAGTTCACATTTTATCCTTTGGGGAGTATATTTTTTTTTAAAAAGGGCTAAGGCAGCAATAGTAGCTCCTCTAAAAACCCTAAATGCTATAATTGTTTTATATGAATTACTGTGCTCATAGTAATCAATGAATGTTTTGTATATGTAAGTATTTGATAAATATAGACCAAGAGAAAAAACAGCCCATCTTTTAAGTTGACACAGAAAAAAAAAAGCCAAACACATTGCTGTTTGAAGGTTTGGAATCAGTTAAGTACAAGATTATTTTAACCACATTTCAATGAGGAACGTGAAATATGGTCCATGAAGTCATGCAATTCAGCAAAACATTTTTTCCTCTCCTTTTTTTTTCTTTTTTCCTGGTTAAATAGGAACAAAAGCAAAATTACCAGAATACCTCTTTAGTCATATTTTAAGAAATCTGCCTGTAGAAAATAAAAAGTTGCATCCTAGGGCACAGAGTCAAAAGAATCAAAAGAGGTATTGACCTACTCCTGATAGTAGTAGCTGTGTTGAACATGTCAGGAACACACATGGACATTTAGGTCTCGGTCCTTATTCTGGTGAGCTGTTCAGGAGATGAGAAACAGGAAAGAGAAGAGCTTGCAGGAACAGGATTGTAATTTTGAAACCTAACTCTAGTATCACTTTATTAACTGGAGCAGAACAGTATTCATTTTTATAGGTATTGGTTATATCTCCATTTCTTCTGATTTTCTGTCAGTTTAAATCAATTGGAAATACCTCTAGTGACATTAGTTACAATTAAGTGATCTGAAGTCACCAGCATGAAATGTGGATCAGCACTAGAGCATCTATTTGTAGTGTTCTTTAAAAGCCCTATGGAAAATGCTGCTTTGGTACTTGTGAGCAAAGGAAAAGCTTTTTCAAGTAACAACACAACAAAATGGTGCTGTCTCTATTTTCAAGTTGGGAAGTGAACAATTATTTTAAATTCAGTTTTATGTGTTTATTCCTACCCCTAAAACATCTTTAACTTGGTCAGAAAAATGGGACCTAGCAAGATATTAGCTTGTATAGAATATCTGTCAAATACTTGTTTCTGATTTCTGTATGAAGGATGTCAAAATGTACATGTACACAAATGATGAGTCACTCTAGACTATAATGACAGCCATATATTCTTCCTCTTTTCCACACAGGCAATAAATAAACAAACCAGAATATCAACGAGCCAATTTTACAAAATAATGCAAACCAAGCCAAAGAATGACTACAAATTATGTTTTTTTAAATGCAACAAGAGAACAAAAGACTTCTGATAAAAAGTTACTATCTCTCACAAAATCTATCCCACAATTTTCAAACAGCTCTGCTGCCTGTTTGCTGAAAGCTCTTTCAGAACTTTGACTAAAAGTATTCACAACTAACTGATATCAATTTCATCCTGTACAGAATTTTCATATTTATCATCTGATTTACCTTAATGTCAATAAACATCGTTTGAACACATTTAGGACAGACAAGTCATCAGAAAGGAACGTTTCTCTCCTGACCACTGCTGGAATAAATCCAGGACCACTGCTTGCCCTGGAAACAGGGAGGAAAGAGAGACCATCACATCCTTAGTAGGACCACATGACCGGGAGACTAACTCTGTCCAGACACCTAAGTCAGGCCACTTGTCAGTGTTTACTGTCTGTGAGGTGCAGGATGTTTAGCTCTAGGCTCTTCTCTCAGCATGACAATTCTCACAGCAGTATGTGGCACTGACTCATGAACTTGCATCCCAAGAGATATTAGAGCAGGTACTCATATGTTTTGTCTGTAGGTGTGGCAGATTGGTGCATTTGAGATACAAGATTGCCTAAGGCATCACCAAACCCATAGAGACTTGGACAGGCATTCAGATGTATCAACAATGGTACAGGTGAAAAAGCTATTGTTACTTGCAATTGCCACTTCAGGCTCTGACATTCTGTTCTGCATAAATACATCCTCCTAGAAAATTGAACATAAAAATATCAACAGAAACACAAATCTTTAAAAACAAGTAATCTAGATTATTGCAAATATACCTGGCCTCTATCTTCAGGAACACATACATTTAACTACTTTCTGAACATAATAATCAGAAGCAGAGAATTTCATATTGTTTGAGATTTGTATTCTAAGCAACTGTGTTAAAACAACATTACTAGGAGTCAAAATTCAAGATCTCAAAGCTATAAATCACAGAATGAAATTTGCCTGCATAAACTTAATTCTGCCTCCTTTCTTAAAACTTTGCATATCAATTTTCTGCAAGATCCTGCAACAAAGGATACAAAAGCTTATTAGAATCATCAGGGCTGGAGGAGACCTCTAAGCTCATCAAATCCAACCATTAGCTGCCACTCTGCTGTAACCCCTACACCCTAAACCATATCCTCCAGCATCAGATCCAGACACCTCTTAAACACTTCCAGGGATGGTGACTCCACCACCTCCCCGGGCAATCTATTCCAGTGCCTGGCCAACGTTAATAATGAAACATTTTTTCAAACATTTAATCTGACTCTCCTGTTAATAATGAAATATTTTTTTCAAACATTTAATCTGACTCTCCCCTGTCTCAGTTTATGACCATTCCCTCTAGTCCTCTCCCTGCAGCCATAGCAGGAGAGACCATCCCCCACCTGTCAACAACCGCTTTTCAGGTAGTTTCAGGGAGCCATGAGCTCACCTTGGGCAGCCTCTTCTCAAGGCTAAACACACTCAATTCCCTCAGTTGTTCCTCATATGATATGTTTCCAGATCCTTTATGAGCCTCACTGCCCTTTGCTGGACTCACTCCAGCACTTCAATGTATGTTTTAAATTAAGGGGCTCAAAACTGAACAGAGCACTTGAGGTGTGACCTCACCAATGACGAGTACAGGGGATGGTCACTTCCCTAGTCCTGCTAGCTACACTATTACTGATAGATGCCAAGATGTCACTGGCCTGCTTGGACACCTGTCACCTGGCCTCCCCTCAGTCTTCTCCAGGCTGAACAAACCAAGTGACCTTATTCACTCCTCACATGACTTCCCCTCAAGGCCCTTCACCATCTTCATTGCCTCTTTTGGACACTCTGTAATAACTTAATATCTTTCTTATATTGTGGTGCCTCAAACTGCACACAATGTTCAAGGTGAGGCTGCACCAGCACAGAGCAGAGCAGAACAATGACCTCCCTTAAGCAGCTGGCAATGCCTTGCCTCATACACCACAGGACACCATTGGCCCTCCTGGCTGCCAGGGCACACTGTTGACTCATACTCAACTTGCCATCGGCAAGGACCCCTGGGTCCCTTTCTGCACCACTACTTTCCAGCATCTCATTCCCCAGTCTGTACATACAGCCAGGGTTGTCCTGTCCCAGGTGCAGATTAAAGGTATCTACTCCAGTTCTAAATATGAGGTTCAAAGCACCTGATTTACACTATTTAGTGCTACATGCATCACTCAATCATTTGTAACTGTGCATACTTCAGTACATGAAAGCACCATATCTCCAGTTAGCCATCTGAAAAAAGAAGAAAGGCAAATAATGGCTCATTAAAAGCATAGCTTGATTGAGATTTGATGAAAATACTATGGCAAAAGACCATAAAAATGATGGAGAGGTAGTTGTCTCACTTCTACTATTCTGTGCATGCACAAAGGCATTTGAGAAACAGACACAAAGCTGTAAAGCTTAGAGGCCCAAATGGAAGTTGAGACCCAGCTGCAATATATACTGTCTGAACACATCCTGGAAACAAACTGCATTCTGAAAAAAATTCATTGATGAGGCAAAGTAAGCAAAAGATATGAAGGAAACCAAAAGAGAGAGAAGGAGCTAGACCAAGCTGTGCATCAGACTGGCACTTCTGAGAACAGGCTCTAGATTTCCTCAATCCTTGTCTGCTGCTGTTGTTGACATCTGGCAAATGCTGACTGGGGTTTTGGAAGGGGATGTGTTTGGGAAATTCAATTCCTGCTCTAAGTGTATAAAGGGCTTCAATGTTAACTCTAGTCATAATATCAGCCCTGATAATACAAAAAATAATTCTGTCATTGCTAATATTTAGCATACAAATTAATGTAGAGGACTATTGTTAAAATTTAGTTTTTAACAAAGTTATAAAAATATTCTAAGAACAGCTATCACACATTAACATTTTAATGGCAACCACTGACACAATAATTTTGTATAGGCTCATCTATAAACCACAGATGACCAAGAAAGAAAAGTCATGACTTGCCTACAGTGCAAGGAGTGTGGAAGTTAAAGAGTTACACACATGCAAAAATCCAAATGAGTCAATAAATATTGTGAGAGCGCCAAAAAATAGTTTAGTTGAACATGTGTGCTTCTTGTTTATGCAAGCTTTTCAGAGAATGTTTTTCATAAAAGAGATGTAGCACTGTTTAAAGCTCAGTCACTGTTCTAGGGATATGTCTTGGCTGCACTGTGATCAAGAGTTTAGACTGCTACTGAAGGAGGAAACAATTCTCTCCTGAGGCAGTTATGATTTAAATCTCTTACTAAGGTGGAGAAGTTTGTTTTATCCTACTTCTCTCCCTCCTTTTTTTTTTTTTTTGCTATTATTGGGCACACGTGGCATCCATCAATTTCTTGCTGCACATTTGGCACGCAAATACCAATAGATATAAGTATTGTGTTGCAGCTGCAGGACAAATGCATGAAAACATCCATTCTTAAAGGCCAAATAATGTAAAAAATAAAATAAATAGGAACTCTAACAAAGCATTAATGCAAACTTAAAAAAAATTGATGTTCATCAGATGAACATTTGATCAGAAATGATAGCACATTGATTTGGCAATTTATATTATGATGATCTGAGGAACAAGAAACAGGATTTCATTGTGCACTACTGAATGCTCAGTGGGTTTCAGGTTGCTTTACCACATTGGAGCAATTCCATGCTATTGAAATATAAATACAAAGTTAGAATTTCTCAGGAAGAAGGAAATCCTTTTTTATTTTTATTTGCTGCTTTTAATACTCCATTTTTTTTCCTGCTTGAATTATTTCCCTTTAAAAGCAGTTAGTATGAATGGATGCTCTTACTCATCATATATTCTTCAAAGCATAATCACTCCTAGTGAAGTCTTGCCTCTGCTCTCCCCCCTCAATGTCCTGTTGAAGCTGATGAGAAATTTTTTCCTGAATTCAGTGAAGGATTTATTTCTTTCTCTTTAGGCATACTCAGAAACCACAGGCTTTTGTTTGGCAAGATCTAGTTTCCATTTCATCCAAACCATCATAGCTCAGGGAATAGGCAAGGTCAACTAATGAATTCTGAGGCCAATTTGTTTACCTCTTGGTAAACTACAGCATCATGCTCACTTGACTGTCAGGTGTTCTTTAATGTAATATTTAGGTTTTAAGTATTGAAGTAAGACAACGGGTCAAATTCTGTTTCCAGTAACCTTAACATAGATTTAAAGGGCTTGTTCTTATATGAATCAAAAATGAAATATGTGGCTTTATTCCTGTCTTTATATCAGGGATACTTATACAGCTTGAAAAGCTGCAAACAAACTTTATTCAGTTTATCTGATTGATCACCCTAATTTTTCAAAGAACTTGTACCTAGGACACAGGTAAAAATGGCTTTTCTGAGAAACAAAGTTCAAGTACATTAGTTAGTCATTACAAAGCATACATATCAATGTGTCTATACACAGCCTGTATCCAAGAGCTTTGTAAGTGAAGTTGTCCAATACTTAGCTCTACACATGAATAAAAGTAATTGTGCAATTGTCAAATTTTCCTTGTCTTGAATTTGAGAACCTTAGCGTAAAGATGGCTCATCATAGCTGTTTTATATATAGAATAAATCAGTTAGTGATTTCATAGCTATTTTGTTTCCAGAAGTGTCATATATGTAAGTGGATGAGGCCACCCACATGGTCCAGTGTTGTGGTCTGGTTGCTCTGTTGGAAAAAGCAGTATAAAGTCAGTTTTTTGGCTTCTGCCAGTGCATCCAGATGATTTCAATTTGTTAGGATTCCACTAGAGTGGTCAGCATTACTTTGACAAAACTGTGCCAGCAGACAACTCTTTCTGCAGCCTTTAGAATTTCAGTACACATTGGAACCAGGCAGAGGTACAGAGTTATCAGTTTTACAATCCTTTACCCATATGGCTTCTTAAAATTGGGTCCATTAGGTAGCTCCCATATATACACGTGTTTATTATGTGGCTTACACACAATAAACACTTTAGTGAGCTCAGGTTTCTACTGATGGATTAAGGAGAGACAATGACAATAGCTATACCTTAGGGAACCATATATTCACTTCATTTTTAAGTACTGGTCAGGCTCCTGAAATTTACATGCATTAGTAGTCAAATCAGTAAGTGCAAAGGAAAAATCAACATAACAATTTTTATCCTTGTTTCTAAGTAACTTGGGACAGCAATATCACAGAGATCATTCTATTTCAACATATGTCTGGCAATTATAAGGATGAAAAGTCATTTGGATCATGTAAGATAATCTGTTGATCACAAAACAAGTTTAAGCATTCAAAAGGTTCTCCTGAAATTTCTGATGGAGTTTTACTACGCAGTAAAAGAGAGGAAATAATCTTGGCTCTTCTTATGTTCCTGGTGTTCAGCAAGTTAACCATCAGCATGAGTCCAACCTTATATTGGCAAGAATCTCGTGTCCTCAGAATTTCCATCTACTAGTTTCTGTATCATTAGAGACATGGTGTATGAAGAACAAATGATTTCTCTTTCTAGCCATTCAGACTGTTGTATAGGCTGCTAAAACACCTGAGGAATTGTTTTATAAGCATTTAGGACTGAGACTGTGGCACATAACATATAAGAAACATTTCTTACTTAAGTACCATATGTACTTGGAAAACCAAATAACATCACTGATGCCACTGATGAACTCATTATCTGCAACAAAATTTCCAGTCTTGGAAAGAGGCCCCAAGTAGCAGTTTACTACTGGGAATTGACAGTAAAGTCTTTCCTTTTGATCCCTCACCTTGTCCTTCTACCTTCACCAAATATGTAAAGATGACTTACAGAAAGTTAGATGTTTCTACAACAAAGTGTAATATACAATTTGAGAGCCTGGACAGAAACAAAGATAATTTCATGACACTCTATTTCCAGCACTCAGGGAACAAACCCATCAACTAATAGTAACCCAACTGGTAGACACACACATACTTTCCTGCTTTTTTACTGAATTTATGGGCTTCCTGAGCCAACTAAGAATTTTATGTTTACAGAACTGCTAAAGGCTTGGAACATTTTACAGACCTAACACTGACTTGATATCCTACCCAAGTTAATAAAAGTCTGATGCATAATATAAGTAGATTTTACTCCCCAGTATGAACTTGACCTATTTAACAATAGAAAGCCAGGATCATCTCAATATCTTTGCATGTTTCTTTTGAAAGTTATGGACAATAAGTAACTGGGATCACTATTAATTGACTGTTGTATGCAGCAGCAGAAAGACCAATCACATAGTACTTCTCCTTCTGACTCAGCAAATAATGAGCCAAGCCCAATCACAGTACTAACAGCAAAGCTATTGTAGCAGTTCAGTCTTGGGAACAGTTAGAAAGTGAAGTTTATGGTTTCAATAGCTTCTGTGGCATCTTCCCAAAATTAACTGGGGAAATCACTGGTTTCAGGATCTAAAATTGCACCACTGGTAGGAGATATGAAGAGAACAAACTCACATTTTAAACACATATGAGAAAATCTTGGGCTACAAAGTCAAAATGGTCTCTTTACATCATTGAAGAAATCTATATAGAAGAAACTATGCTCCTGTCTAATACTTCAGAGGTATAAACCCAGTATGAATCTTTGCATATATGTGGAAACTAACAGGTATGCAGATCAAGTCACACAGTAATTTCTTCACAGAGCTGAGGCTATAACTCTCAGCATGTAACAACTACAATACACTGCTAAATTCTCTATAGTCCCAAGAGGCTGATGAAAGGTCCTGTGTGTTTCTAAGAAGGCAAAGTTGTTCATCCTTTCTGAAGTCATTCACCCTTATCTACAATTACCGTGTTAGAATTGTTCAGTGAAAAATGTAAATTGATAATCTGTTAATTTCAAATAAATGGATAAACTCAGCCCACGTTTCATTAGCAAGGAAAGATTTTCTGGCAAGTGTTCTCATCTCACTGGAAATAAAGAGCTGCCAGCTGCATAGAAAATGTTGCTTAAAGAAATATCATTTGAGGAAAACTTAAAATATCCCTATATCCTTTCCACCTCTTTATGTGTATATAAATGAGCAGCAGCATACCAAATCTGCACTCTTGAAATAAAAGTCTGAACAATGTAATTTCTATATTTAGCATACTAGTAGTCCCATGCCAAGATTCAGTCTTTGGAATATTTGCTGCATGCGTACCGCATACATGTTACTACAAGAAGTAACAAATATGTAACATCTGGCATTTCTGTCTTCCAGTCAGTCTAGAAACATGAAAAGCAAATGAGGTATTTTTGCACAAACTAAAAATGTACAAAGCCGAAATGTTCATCCAGGCCTAGCTTAGGAAATGATCTAATTGTGAACACAGGCCATTTGCCCACCTCATGAACCCAGAACTTTTTTGAAAGCACTGAACCCCAGCTAACATTTCAGCCAAGCCTGTCTGATCTACTTTATGACAACAATGCATTAGAACAGTGAACATTTACTCACACTGGACTGAAATCTTTCTCTTCTTAAAGGTCCATCCAATGGTCCCAGTATTCATATTATCAGAACAAAGTTAGATTTAGTTCCCATTAAATACTGTTCTATTCAAACAGGAAAGGAACAAACATTTCTTGACCTAATGGTGTCTGGACTTGAAAAACTCGATGAAGTTGCTGTGCCATTGTCTTTAGCATGACAATCTGCAGACTACTTTCTAAGATTGTGTATTTCCTCTTCCATAGCATGGGGAAGGTACAGAAGTTGTCACCAAGTAGTGAAGTAAGAACATATCAGGTAGTAGAATGTGAATCTGGAATAGCTATGTTCAAATGGCAAACACAGGAGAGTTCAAAACCAGCACAGACAGTGCATCCATCACTAGGATGCAAGAGGAGAACTGATGAAGACAATTAATCTGTGATTTGCATGAACAAAAATAGATAATAATAGGATAAGAAATTACTGAAAGCATAAAGGATATTAACTGAATCCAAACAGGCCCTAAAAAGATGATCAGACATGTAAAATTACACCTCTGTCTAAAAGTTATAGCACTGAACACTGCATAATGGAATATGCATATTAAACTTGTTTTCCAAGGATTTATTTTTTTCTAATGTAATCACACAGACTTTATTATCAATACTGTATATTTGGAGCTGATTGAAAAATTTCTGTGTGATTTCTTGATGGATACAAATCATATGCCCTGAATAAGGATTAGCCAGATAACTCACAAGTCCCCTAGGGAAAATATGTTGTACAGACTACTCCTCATAAGTGGGGATTAATATCAAATCCCACAGGAAGTCATGCACTGCAGTGTTTGTTTTCATTTTGTTTTATATTTACTGGCAGTTTATACTGTTCTTTCAGCTTGGTTTAACAGACATTGCAGCATGACAGATTTTTCAGCACATATAATATCGTGCCTCACATTTTGGCCACCTGATAGTATTTACTAGGTATAATTGTTGTCCAGTGGATGTTATGAAATTGAAGATGGCATGAACTCAAATTTACCACATGGAATGTGATACTTTACAGAATTTTCATGGCTAAAACATTTCCAAACTTGATACGCTATTGATGTAGCAGTTGCTGCCACTACTCACCATTAATTTCAGTGCTGATGTTCTCATCCTCAAGCAGCTTAACTCACTTTTTACTCTTGCTAAACCTGGATATATTATGTTACCTGTATCTGTAGATTTCCTATTTCTTTAGTTTACAGCTTAGTTTATGCCATTTGTGACCAGCTCAGATTATTATTTTTATACCTTTCCCTGCATTTTCAGGACTCGGTTCTTCCTCTCTGTCTCATCACCAGCTTCTCCTTTGAGATCATAAAACAACTTCTAAATGATACAACTGCAAAGAGCAGAGAACATAATGCAAACCATACATCCCAGAATTGATAATACTAACCCATTTTCCTCTTCATAGCATTCAAATCAGAGGAATTGTCTGAGCTATCAAATCCAGTATTCTGCATCACCACACTTTTGTATCTAATGCTCCTGGTGTTCAGCTAGTTAACCATCAGCTGCCATCATTTGGCACAAACCCAAACAAATCCAACAGAAAGTGATTTCTACTAGTGGTTTTCTCATAATGCTTCCTTCAAAACTTGACTGGGCATGACCTTCACCACTATGCAACTTCAGTCACACCTGTTTTGAGTGGAAAGGGAGAGAGGGTGTAGACTAGCTGATCTCAGGAGGTCTCTTCCACTGATTTTTTTTTTTATATGATGCTATTCATTAACTACAACTTGCCTAATACCCCTAACTGTATCTCTAATCATGGATTTGTGATCTATAGTAAGATCTTATTTATTTAGTAAGAAGAGCCTCACATTAGAAGAGACACATGAGCCAGAATGCTTATTACTGAGCTTAAATGAAAAGTCAATCATTATCCTGCAGAACTTCTCAGGAAAGAATAAAGTGATTGTTTCTGGTATTTTTACTGTACTTTGACATGGTAATCATTCTATAAAAATGTCAGTAGGGAATGCAGGACAAGACCTGTTCACTCACTAGAGGGAACTACAGAGACTGTGAATGGATAGTACCAACTGCTTTACCCACTAATAAATGCCAGTGTGGTAGGCAAACCTTCCATCACAATACCTGAGGCTCAATGTTTGTAAGTCCCTGTTTGACTTACTAGTCTCATCTTTATGAAATTCTCACATGCATCAATGTTACAACATTGTAAACACCACCCATGTCTGTGCATATATTTATCATCTGAATTCTTTTAGGTGTACTCTTGTCATCTTTTCAAATTACCTATAAATTAAAGAAATTTTCTTTCTCAATAAACTTAGTCTGCATTACTGAAAGTCTATTGTTATCACTATGCTGCACTGAAAAATGTCACTTCATTTTTTCTATATGTTAAATCTCAGTCTCTCCAGAAAAAAAAAATCATGAAGGGATAACAAAAATTGAAATGCATTTGATTGATAAATGGTTGTATGACAACATAAAGAAAATGTCCCTGTGTCATGAACAGAAGTCTAGCTGTTCACCCAGTATTGAAATAACAGGCAAAAATCCCAAACCTAGAAAAGCAAATTTTATGATATGGTAATGCATCTCTGCTAACTTAATCTGAATAGGATAGACAAAGGAGAGCAAAGGCAGGGACAGACTCCTGAATATACTAAAATGTCCTTAAGACTTTGCACTGTAGTTGCCAGCACAAGCTAAACATCACATTGCACTACAAGTGCAAAACATAGAATCATAGAACTGTTTGGACTGGAATGGGCCTTAAATACCATCTAGTTCCAAATCCCCTGCCATGGGCAGAGGCACCTTCCAATATACTAGGTTGTTCGAAGCCCTATCCAGCCTGGTCCTGTACACCTTCAGGGACAGGGAACACAGTAGAAACCTTAACAAAATTCCTGTGCAGAAAGATCATGTGCAAACCTTCCCTTCAGTGTTCTTCATTCCATGACTGCTTGAAATACTTTGTAATATTTCATTTAATAGTTTATCTTTTGTTGCAATAGTTTTTATTGCAAGCAAGAAGAAATCCTTATGATTGCCACAATTGGTCATCTGTATCTTTCTCTCATCACTGTAGCAAACATCCATCAAATTACACTGATTAAACAAATTTAAGGAGATAAAGGAGGGAGACAAGGAAGATGCAAAAGAAGCACTGCATGTGTCTGGGCAGTGGTTTGCATCTAAAATACTAAATGTTGCCTGTGACCAATCAACATAAGCATTGCTGGAAAGCCACAGGAAGAGACAATTTTCATTTGTTCCTTGCAGGTTTGAATTGGGAGTTGGCTTTTTAATGGGATTTTTCTTTATTTTCACAGTTGGATTTTTCCAGTAGAAGTTTAACCTTTAGGCATTAGAAAAAAATTGTGTACAGGGTTGAGAAAACACATTAATTTATCTACATTGTTAGAATATCTTGGTTTGATCCTATAAAGACAGGTAACAATATTCAAGCCTTGAAATTGTTTATGAAGTAATCAGCATTTAATTTGATCTGTTCAGAATTTAATTATATACCACGTGACTTCCTGAGAGGACACTACCAGAAGTATAGCTGTCAAATGGAAATTAATTTGCTAGCAGATGACCACATATTTCATGAATTATACATGAAACTTTGTCTCACAGTGACTGTTGCTAAAAGTCTCTTTCATCACTCTTGTGTTTAAACAAACCACAATGGTTTTTAACTAAGTCTGATCAGCAATAAGGAGATTATGATAAAGTGCTAAGAATTACTTCCAAAATAATATTTGAGGCACATTTCATATTGATGTGTTTCACTGCAATTTGGGTCATGTTCCTCTGCTCTTAGTTGTTAGCAGAATGATGGGCAGACCATTGCATTCGCTTTCAAATACAACATTGATAGCTGGATTTACATTTCTTTTTAAGACTCAGCTTCTGCAAACATGCCTTAGATTTCAGACATAATTCTGTTATTCAAATGGGAGAAGAGTTTGATAGCTATGCTAATCACTTTTATCTGAGAAAACATAACTAATAGCTTGCTTTACATTTGCCTGCATTTATGAGCATAATTTTAGCACATAATTTTATTACACTATAAAACATAATACTGCATTAGTCTGCTCTTAAAAAAAGTTACCTTAGAGTGATTTGTACTTAAACCTTCACACTACATTTAAATAACAGTATCATTTTAAAATTTTGACCTTTTAAAATCAATTTAAAAAACCACCCTTGTATAACAATTAATCCTACAAGGCTATTATCAGTAGACATAATATTCAGTGAATGTATTTAAGGTAGTCATAGCCACATTGATCACAGGACTGCTTTGAGCCAGTTATTCTCATATATAAACTGGACTGAATTAAGATAATTTGTTCTTAACATCACATCAAAAGAATCTCTTAAAATTCTTCATTGCTGAATGCACTAAAGCATGTGGAAGTAAAGATGAATGATCCACACAATTTTTATTTTTTTTTATTTAGTGCTTTTAGCACGGGGAACTGAAAAGGAAATAATGCTTTATATTTTAAAAGGCCCAGTTATTACTTTCAGTGGCACATAAACATAAAGAAAATATGCTCAAAAGAGCTCCATTTTGTAGTATTGTACTTAACACTTCCTCTTGGAATAGTCATAGCTAATAAAGATATGAGAACTATTTTCCAGGATGCAACTATGCCTATTGACACAATATAGTGATCTTATTAATAATAATAGTTTGTATAAATGTAACCATTTCCTCTCGGAATTTGAATATATATTTACAAATTTAACCTTACCTTTCCCTCAAAGGCAAAAAAAATGTTACAGAAATGCTAGACTCTTTATGATACCAAGAAATTACCTATGACAGAACCTGGATTTTCATTCAGCTCTCATTTTCAGTCAAAGACCTGTTCTAAGAAAGGTCTTAAAGAGTCAACAATTAGTCTTGTAATAGCCTGCAGCATGCAATCATTTTGTCCCTCACCAAAACCTCACAAAGGGTTTTCTTCTGCAATACAAATTATTACCAAATTAATATCCCTCTCCTACAAACAGATATCCAGAAGGTTAACCTTAGCTATATGAGTAAGTCCACATACTTTGTATCTTAAAATTAAACCCAGGCATATTAAGGGGATATCTTGTCTTCCCTAACGTTCCAGAAAAAAATGTTTTGAAAAGCTGATTACCAATTAATTATAGTACTAAGCATTTTTAGTACTTGGTTTGATAGTTTTTTTCTATTTGTTCTTTGATATTACAGGATCTTGGTGCTCATGGAATACTTCATATGGTATATTGCATTAACTAAAATACTAATATGGCTCAATTGAAGTGTTGGTCCATGTCAGTTTTCGATTCTTGTCAGACTGAGATATTGAGAAATATCCATGACAGAATGAAACTTTTTACATTGTACTGCACCACTGTGAATTCATAGTAAGGGCAAGAGGAAAGATTTGGACATATCATTTTACTTTAAGAATAAAGTCTTCTTCCAACCAAATCAGAGAAGTTAAAACACTAAGAATTTCCAACCCAGGAAATATAAGCTGTAGATTGAAAACCATACATGTAATTCAATTTTCAATTAATTTCATTAAACAGAACTACCAGATCTCAAATGTAGGTGGATCTTCACTGCTTCTGAAGAGAGATACTGTGTCCTACCTGTAGATGTACAAAACAAAACCACCTAGACTCTGCTAATGGTCCATTCAGCCCACATTGCTATAAAATATGGCACCCATTAGTGATATGTCTGCCTCTGTCAACTGCAGAGTTCAACTAGGTGAGTTATTTAACTTAAGTCATATTAAACAAGATGGACTCCACCAATATTTTCCTTTAAAAATGCAGTTTCTTGATAACATCATTTTACAAAAATCTTTTTTTCCAATATTTTAGAACAAATAGATCATAGACTCATGGTTATGAAAAAAAACCCACAAACCAACACAAAAAAACCTGAAAACGCAACCAAAAGTCAATTAACCAGCACAGAAAGAAGAAAGCATATAGGAAAAAATGCAAATAATCCATCTAAATAAAAATGTATCATTCTAAGCTATGACTTCTGGCATTTGAATCCAAATACCTGAAATGCTAAACCTTATTTCAAATCTATTGCTGTTCATAATGTCAAAGCTGTGCAAGGCAGGTGAAGAATAGCCTTGAGTAAGACAGCACATGTTAAAAAATGTTGATATTTTCAGTAGTGCACAGGTGAAAGAACTAAAAGGCTTTATCTCCCTACAGTAGCATGAGATTCTCTAAGAACTTAGTATGGATATGTGTGGTATAAAAGTGTTCTGGTTCTGGCCAGGACAGGGTTAACTTTTGCAGCAGCCAGGAGCTTAGAGTTATTCTATACCACCCCACACCATGCAGCTCAGAAGAGAGTGGGGAGGGTGGACAGTGTCATTCTGGTTTGCCACAGTGTGTGGTGGGGTAGTGTTCTGTTCTGCATGGTGAGTAATTGTGCATGAATTGTTCACCTCTCTTGTACACGCTGTTATCAGTGTTGTCAGCTACTGTTGGTTTTTTCTCATTTCATTGATGTTTCTAGTAAATTGTTCTTATCACAACCCATGATTTTTACCTTTTTGTGCTCCCAGTTCTCCTCTCCAACCTGCCACAGAGAGTGGTGGGAGATGGGGGGGGGGAAGTGAATGAATAGTGCATGGTCTGATGTGTTTCAGTGGTAACATTAAATTGGGGAATAACATTCCTAAACCACGACAAAGGACTTCCTTCTGGTCCTTTCTTTTTCCCATTACACCTACAGGAAGGGAGGAAAAATTGAATAAAAGTCCTGTTCCTATGAACCGGTGTTCTCCCCTCACCCTCCCAAAGTGTGTGCAGAGTCCAGACTTCAGAAAAAAACTCTGGGCTTTAGTTAGTTTCCCCATACATGTAGAAAGAAGTGATTCAATATTTTACATGGGGAAGAGTTGTTGACACTATTATAACCCTACTTTTAAGTTCTTGGACACCTTTCACTCACTTACCACCTCAAAGAATTAATCCTGGAAAACAAGAGTATGAGAGTCACATATGTCAGCAGATAGTAATGAAATTCCAATTCAAGATTGATGGTCCAGTGTTAATTCACATCATGGTGTGCACCACAGAGTGCTGGTGGGGGGATTACAGTGGGGGGAAAAAAGCCAGAAAGAAGAGCAGAATATCATCCTTCAATTTGAGCTCCCTAGCTGTCTTTAACTTAAGCAAGTCCTGTACCAGTTCCAAAGTCAACAAAATTGTACTTGCCCTGTGCTGTGATTGACATTGCCTCCATATGTCATTAAAAAATTAGTTTTATTTCCTTAAGCATTTTATTTGATTGAAGGCTGAATTCCTTGGTAAATGGAAATGATAATTCTCTTCAGGATATCTTAAATGCAGAACTCTTCTCAGATCTACCATATATCAGAACCACTGATTTTTTAAAATATCCATAATTATATGTTTACATTGGTCATTGTTAATTAAGATATTTTCAATTTTTATTACTAATGATGAAATCCATATTTAAGAAGCAAGCCAGAAGCAACTTCACTGAGCAATTTCCACAAATACGAAAATCAAGTTCTTTTATTTCTGTATTGCATGAATGGCTTCAAATTGAGAATATTGGTGGCACCATTTAGCACTGAAACTATAGGAGCTTGGGATGGGCAGAAATCTCTACATTTTGTGTGGTTGAAATCATTAGCCCAAGCTAAATATGGCTTGTAGTTGTAACAGCTTGTATAGCAAGTCTTTTAATGGTCTCACTTAACAGTTCCTGGAAAAATTTGATACAAACCAAAGACTTCAAGTTTCTAGGTCTGGGTTTTAACACCATCCTCAGTGGGCATTATCTATCCATCACACTCAAATAGGTTTAACATATGAACTTGTAACAAGGAGTCAACACTTTACCAAACTGAGAATCACAAACATAATAAATTAACTTAGTGCTGACTGATATTTGGAGATCTCAAATGTCAGTGCTGGAAATAATTGCAGCTTCACATCCATATTCACCTGAGAAAATAAAATTATTCTTTTCTATGAACACAAAAGATGTGGCATGAGGGTTTAAATGATTGGCAGCAAGATTACACAGGAAGTCTCTATCAGATTTGGAAGTACATCTTCAACTAAAGCAAAGATTCCAGAAACATAGCCATTTTGGGGACATGCATTTGTCCATTTAATTTTTTGCCCCACGTTATGTCCAAGATTAATTTTTGTGTAGCACTTTTATCACTTAAAATAATCCGACTCTGTAAGGCAATAATACCAGCATGTTTTCTGTCCCTCTGATTTTCTCCTAGTCTTACTTCTGTAACTGACAAAAATTTTCAAAAACTCTGAACTTCAAAATGTGTGCATTGCTAGACCTTCAACATAAGAGGATGATATAATATCGACAAGATAATATCTAGCTAAGTAGCTGTTCACTTAGCACTTAATAGTTCACCCATTGCTGTAACAACTAGATTCATGTCCAGATGATGATGAAGCTTCCAGTTTGAGAAAACTGAATAGCAGTTGGAGTATAATAACCATGTAAGGAAATTAGAGTAAAGTGAAATTGGGAAAGCCATTTTGTCCATGATGGGCCATCTAATTATTTCTTAAATGGGAAAATGCTTTTGCCATACCTGGTTGGCCACTGTGCACATCCAGCATGAAAAATGCTTCCTGACATCTGTTCTGAATTTTCATATTTTTTTCCATGTATGCTCCTTTGTCCTGTCATTTATGTCAACTTGCAAACAACAACATGAAATGACAGGTTCTAATCACTTCAATATTGAAAATTGTCCTTTTTCTTTCTTTTTTTTTTTAAAGAAAAGGTTTCAATAGCATACTGTTTCCTCTATCTCAGTTAAGTGTCTTCTAATTGCTATCATGTCACAAAGTCCAATACACAGAACCAAACAGATTTCTAGCAGGCTGCAAGACATAAAGAGTGAAATTCAGATTTTCAAGGTGGAAATTGGGCTCATTGGAAATACTGATTACCCTCTCCTTTCTTACAGACAAAACACTTTCTAGCATGAATGTCTTTTTGTGGATCTGTCTTGCATTTCTGAAGTGCCCATTACTACTATTATCACTCCTCTAGCACTGGTACGAGTAGACTACACAGCCTGAAAAGAGGCTGAGATTGTAGGAGGATCTCAGGATAAGTCTAATGAGTTAGTCTTTATTCATTAACATCATATTCACACAAAGCAATGCCAGCAGGCAAGAGCAACACCTTTGAAAACCTCAGAACTTCACTGTAGGATATACACACCTGCTTTGGTTCATATCCCCAAGAGGACCTTGAGACTAGAAGAAGATTACAAGCCTAAGGATTGTTCCCAGTGTTTTAAACAAGCAGGATTCCAAATATTGGCCAATTTTGCAAAGTTGCCAATCAATCTGTTTTGAAGAATCTCTTTGGCTTCTCTTGATAGATGTACCATAACGAGAACAAGCCTCAAATATCTAGACCATCTTCCCAGGCAATAAGCTTTGCAGTCCATGCTACTAGACAGATATATGGATGACAGAACTCAACAGCCATGTTCCTATCCAAAGACAAGGCTTAAATGAGTGGGCATTTTTACAGAACTGAAACTGCCATGCTGGTAACTCAATGCAATGTTTCATCAAGAAACTCAGGATAAACCTGCTGAAACTTGAGTAAGGCTAGGGTTTGGCTCCAACCTTTATTCTACCTCTTTTAAAAAAAACCCCAAACCCTAAAGAAACTAACATGAGGCCTGGTGATAGTACCAATTTGAGATAATATACTTGGTTGCAAATATTCATGTGACACCAAAACATTTGTATTGTTCTTTGATATAAGCCTATGCAATAGATGCTATTTGCTAATCTCAGAAGTTAAATCCACATATGCATCTCTAGGCCTGACTGTATGAAAAGTAAGTTTCACATGCAGTATATAAATTATCTTCTGCCCAGTAGCTGACAGCATCATTATTCTACTTCCCACAAATGAAATACGGGTATCTGGAAGGTTTCTCTTTTTTTTTTTTTCCAATCTGCAAGAAAACCAATGTAATGTTTGCATCTGGAATTTGCATCTAGCATAACAAGAGCTGCCATTGTTCTGCTCTGCTGCACTGAGAAGTGTATCTGAAGGACACTTAGAGTTCTCCTTTCATCTTCCTACATCCTCTCCTACTGTAAGCCTCAATTGTGAGAAAAGATTTGTGCTGACTGATCTATTCACCTTCATATAAAGTCCCACAGAGGTCCATAGAGCTTTATGTGCACTTACCTCCCCATTTATTACTGAAGAAGGCCATTGTGAAGGGTTTTCTTCTCTACCAGAATTGGTCCATGTTTTCCAGTAAGTTTAGCAGTCATACATGCAGGTTTTAATTTACTACAATTTCAGGTCTGACAGAAATTATTCTTAGATGTCAGGTATAAAACAGTCAGCGCTACAAGAAATGACCTCTGTGTCTGTTGTCACAGAATTGGCAGGATGCATTATGAAACTGTTGCTGCTATAGCAATAGTCCATACAAGTTTAATATTACATATTGGCCACAGCTGGAGATTGCATCTGATGATCTATCTACTGCAGTTAGATGTATATTTCTCTAAATACATGAAGACATTAAGACTCACAGACTTGAAGGCTTTTGGTTTGTTTCTTTTTAATACCTAGTATGGGGGATCCTTTGGCAAGAGTTTGTGCAGCTGAAACTGGTGATGCAGAGCGACATATGATCAGAAAGAAAGTAGGAAGGTCGACCCATAAGCTGATTTCCAAGAGCAGCTAAGGTGTGTCAAAATTTGTTCATTTCAAAACTAGGTGGGCCTTACCTAAACTGCCTGAACTGCTTAGCTTGTACTAAAATCCACTGTAGTTTCTGATTATTAAAAGACAGAAGGTTTACTTAACCTCATATTATTTCAACACATTGCTAAACAGCATGGATCCAGCTCTGAAAGGAAATTAACATGCCCACTTTTCAGTTTGACCCAAAGCCTACTGAATACAGTAGCTGATTTTTCACAAACTTGAGTTTCGGATGAGGCTCTAAGATAAAATTTTCTTCTATTTCTTCTTCACCATATCATAGTTTTTGAATGATCTTTTGGTGGCTCATACAGGAAGGAGCCATTTTTTTCAGCAGAGGGATGGACAAGGGAAACAGTTCCATAAACTGCAAAGTCAAGCTAAACATTTGATGGAGGATTCACTTTTGTTATGAATTTACACATTTATAGAGTACATTCCCCAGAGAACAAAAATAAAAGGTGTCTAAGTTGCTGCTGAGTTAGGGCCTTAGTCATAGAAATAATATTGTGAAAAATTTAGTCTGTAGGTAACAATGAGAAGTTAATACAAATGGTCATTGGCTTCATTATAGAACTCTTTGGCAACAACTTTTCCAGACTCATGCTAAGCCTTGAGAGAGAAACATTTCAGCACAGAACCACTTAATCATTTATATGAATGAAAATGAGTGCAAACAGAATGCTGAGATGGCTTTAAGATCACCTCCTTTTTCTTGCATGGAATACCCATTATAATTACATTTTGCTTGTCAGTTCATAAATTTTGCTTATTACAAAATGGGCATTATTGATTGCTTTTTAAAAGTACTAAAACTAAGCTAAGAGCAGTAGATCTCTCAGCAAATTCAAAACATACTATCTTCCAAACTAATCACTGGCAAAGGGACTGTGGAAAAACTATCTAAGTTTATTGTAAGCCTAATGCAAAAAATTGGAGTTACCATGAGGTTTAGGTTAGTAACTTGGCTTTGAGTTTAGCATGTTTTAAGCCACAATGAAAAAAAAAGATAAACTTCTTTGGCAAAGCCAGACACTTTTAAAGCCAACATCCTGTAATTGTTTCCTCATTCAGCCTGGCAGCTTAAACAAGGAGAAAAGAGAAATGAGTAAAAAAAAAGGACAAGGAAAAAAAGAAAGGAGAGGGGTAAAATGGCAAACATTTTGAGAAAGAAAAAAAGGTAAGGGAACAAAGAAATCAAGGTATTTGTCCCATTTGCAGCAAATCAATTTGTAAAATACATATTGCTCCTTTTGTTCCCTTTTTAGGTAGCATTCAACAAAATGAAATGGTGGAAAATCACTTGTCTTGTGGGATAAAGCCTGAATTTAAAATGTTCTTGGTTTGAATTAGTGCTAACAGTGGATATTCTAACACAGTCAACCCTAGCAATGCAGAAGAGCCAAAGTGATAGCAGGCAGCATGAGAGGACACAGCCTCTTTGAGATCAATTAATTGAACATCTCCAAGTGAGATTAATACACACTGGGAATATCCTTATTTAAAACCAGTACAAAACAAAAGTGATCCAAAGGAATTTAGAGCTGCCTTTCTCATTAAACTAAGGTTAGAGGCTGACAGCTACAAATAGTTGTAAGAAAGAGAGGGGAAACCTGACAAAGAAGAATTTAACAATGTTAGTTATTGGATTAAACCTAAACAATCTCTGAGCACACTCAAACTTTTACTTTTTTTACTGCTGTATTGTTGCCAGTCCTGAACTAATACTGAAAAAAGTCTATGAGGTAGCTACTGATCTGGCTGGGAAACAATGTCCTATTCAAAGTTAGTATCTGTTCTAAGTATCAAGCAACAAAATTAACTGTCCCCTCTAGAGAAGGAGAAAAAGAGAACATTTATGCCAATGTCAAGCCGGGAAACCAATTCTCTATTAACCTACGAAGTTAACAGAATACACAAAAGTATTTTTAAACTGGAAATAATTTAAGAACCTTCTAAATGTCTTAACAGTGCACTTGGCTACATTTTTATTTAGGAAGCAATATTTTACATGCAGCAGTAGAATTATTTTTTTTACAGCTTTAAATCCAAAGACAGGGCTGTACTCCCCACCAAGAAATGACAACATCAAACTTAATGCCACTGTGAAAGTACCAAATGAAATTTGTCAGTATTCAGAAAACAGCCAGATAATAAGGCTGTGACTCAACAGGTCCAGTGAGGGCAGCTGTTCTGAACAGAACAGTTGCATTTATGAAGCCATTGACACATGGTCCCAGTGTCTGTTGAGTGACAGCTGGAAAAACCTTTGGTTACCAGGTTTTTAGAGACACCAGAACCAATGTTATACAATAATCCATGAAACCTATTACATGAGCAAAACCTATGCAAAATGCCTTTGCAGTACTAGTCAGAGTAAAAAAAAAAAAAAAAAGTAAAATAATAAAAAGCAGACTTGGGCTCACACTACTGGCCTTTGTACCATTCTGGTGATCTAAAGAGGCTACCATGGTACTCTATGAGGGAACAGATAGTTGTGTAAAAAGATAAATGATCTGCTGATATACCAGAATCAGAGATAAATTCTCTGTATTTTCCATTCTAGATCCAAGAAAAGAAATCTACATATTTGTAGCATAGTAACGACATTAATTTACTCAGGATACACCATGAACTATGCATCTGTACCAAGCATAAGACTACTCCAGAAGTGAACAGCAGGA
>NW_008683188.1:51052-55023 GCF_000695815.1 Acanthisitta chloris
CAGAGGCAAGTTTCTTTGTGGATTGTGTGGCTGAATTTTGTTTTCCTGGCAACTAAGGCACAGTGGACAGGAATTCACATGTGCCCAGAAAGCTCAGGTGTCTAGAGATCTGTCCTTCCCTTTGTCTCAGCACCTGCCCTGGAGGGGATGGGGTGGTAGAATAGGAGAAGAACTCAGTCTTGTGAGCCACTCAGTTTTGTTCCCTTTTTTGAAGACCCTACAGCTACAGAGTGGCAGCCAAACCAAACTGGAAATATAAGTAGCTTTTTTTAAATGTATTTGGGGGCATCAAACTAGAGGAAAGAGTTGACAGACTGTTGATATATCTGCTGAGTTTCCTTTACAAAGTACGTGGGCCAGATTCCTTGGTAAGCTGTCACTGCATGTAGCTGTAAAGGAGCCAGCTCTTAGGCTGATGTTCTGGCCGAAGGACACATTAGATAAAAAATTTTCTCAACCTGATAGTTGTATCTTTCATACAAACAGGTATTTTCTATTATTTCACATGGCGTCTATTGGTCTCAAAATTGTGATACACAATCACATCTATAATATTTCTCCATCTTGTACCATATCAAATACTAATTCCAATAAGATAAGATATGCGTGTGTTGGTTATTTCAGTCTGGAAAATCAGTTAAGATCCTGAAGAAAGAAGGAAGATTAGTCTGATTCTGTCCCATTTTCTATTAATAGTTAACTAACCTTTCTTCAAATGTTTGTGGATACCAGCATAGAGGACTTAGAGATCTGTAGATGTTCTGAAGACTTTCACCACCATCTGAAATACTGTGTTTGTTCTCCAGCCATCTAGTGCCATTCACAGGTGTCTTAAAATCCCTGGAAACAAGACCTGCAGCTTTATTTCTTTCAGTGTTCTACACTGAAGAATATCTAATTTCCCCAGTCTAAGCATATTCATCTCTTTCCAATTTTACTTCAACCTTGGCCAAGTTTATTTTCACTTCCATACTATTATTCCCTAGTTATTTTGCCTTTTTCTCTGTATTGATCAGCTTCCTTCTAGTTGTTATTACTCCAAACTTGATAAATCCTAAATAGTATATGATATTAGATTACATTATTGCAGAAATTCCTGATAATTATGCAGCCATCAATTACATTCTGAAAAATGTTATCTAAAAGAATTCTTTAGGCCACCAGAAGATATCAGAAAATTTGTTGTTGCAAACAATGAGAAAGACAGAAGACCTTTTATCTTCTTGAGCATCACCTGTCAAGAGAACAAGTTCCTCTGTGATTAAGGTAAGTGAAGCTGAGACTGTCAATGCCACAAGGAACTGCAGCATCCAGCAAATATTTCGTAACCGCAGTAATCTTCTGATTATGTTTTGAATAAGAGTATCTATGTATCAGACATATTCATCTGCCTACACCTATCACATCACAGAACTGTGCTCAAGTCAGTACATTCTAGGAGACTCTGGGCAACGTGTTCATAATGTACTTAATTGCTTAGAATACAGCAGAGGGCTGTGGTCTTTTACCTGAAGACAGCATAGAATTATATGGTTGTATGGAGAAATGAATCTTCTTACAACTTCATTGTTTCTAGAGTGGTTAAAATAGAGTATATTCATACAGTAAAATCCTTAATGTACACCACATTAATCCTGTGGTGTAAATGGTATCTTATGCCATTGCCAAATTACATAATTTTAAAAAATTCTCCTCACTTTACCTGTGTTGAAAACCAAAAATATTTTGAATGTTGCCCACAGCTGCCTTTCATAACGTTTCCAACACACATTTACAAGGTTTTACAGGCTTGTTTGTGCTTCAGTAGAGAGGATTAGTTGAATCAGCTATGTTACATTTCACTACAGAGCTGATAACTTCAGAGGACTCATCTGTGCAAAAGTTTATCTCCTAAGTAAATCCAACAAAGTGTATCAAGAAAAGAAATACCAGGTCACACTAATATGTTTAGTAGCTTTGACTAAAAAAAGAATATTTGATAGTAAAAAATCCTGAAATCTAGGAAAATAACACTTTTCACAAAAGATCCACTTCCTCCATTTTGAGGATCTTCTTGATAAAGAAGCCTGTTCTTAACTGAGAAGACAGACAGAATCTAGATATTGGCCTCTGGATAAGCAAATCAAAACATGAGGGAATTTGTTAAATCTGTGGGTTTATATCACTAAGATGTGAAGCCAGAAGTCAAAGATGGACATCTTGTTCTTCAAAAAGGTAAAGTATGGCCATGAAAAAAACAATAGCAAATACGATGCCAAAAAGAGTGTGGTGTCATCAAACTGTCTAAGAAGGTTTGTAGGATATTCCTTGAAACAGGATTGGATGTATTTTGTAAAATAATTTATTTTAACCCTCAAGCAGAACTAAATATCCAGTAAATAAACTGATAAGAAAGGGATTTGGCTTGACAATAACTCTATTTCCCTGCTAGTAAAATAGAAATTAAATTATCTTACAGAGACAAAAATAATCTTACCCGAGTACATATTTTGACAGTTTGCTGCTACATTTTCAAGTAGTCAGGCTATGCTGCTGAGAGATGGTGTCCTGCTCAAAGGGAATCACACTGTTCCAACATGACCAAATCTCTAAACTTTCTGGGAAGATACTGGTTTTGCTGTTTCAAGGGGTGTCAAACTGAATTCCCATAAATTGGAGTGGAATAAATAATGTGATTTGGTCTGATTCATGACTCCTGAATAGGCTCTGCTTGGAACAGAACACAGCAATAACAGGGCTCAGTTCTCAGGCTGGTGAAAGGCTGTTCTGGTTGACAGCTTATGTTAACAGCTTCTGTGCTGGGAGTCTGGCAAAAGGCTTCAGGAAAACTGTCTCTTTGCTTTCATTCATATTTTATATATGTTACATATACATACAGAGAACACTGCATGTATTAGCCTGTAATTTTCTGTCACAATCATGGTCATCACACTATGTATATGAGGAGCCATGGCTAAGAAGGGATATTTCAGATTTTATTTTGTAGTCTGCATTCTCATGTTCTGGCAAGGAGATCTGAGGGACATTACCTTACAATGTTAAGCAGTGTTCCCTCTCATACAGCAGATACCACTTCCAGTGCAAATACATGTGCTTACAAGTTTAATGTTAGCTGTCAGTAGGTACTCAAGCATGAAAAGTTAACATTTGCTTTCTATCAGGATGCACGTGACCAGTGCTCAGTGGCTTGAGTGTTGGAGAAAAGCAAGTACAGAAGGTCCTTGACACCAGAGTAATAAAGCTTTTAAACCTAAAATAAAGCTTTACAGATGTTTTGGCATCTCCCCAATACAATTTAAAGAAAATAACAACAAACCCAAGCAAACAGGCATGTAGTTAACCAATTAGAAATGTTTTTCGGTTGCACATCAGTTCAAAGTGTACTTCTCTGATAGTTGACTGAAAGCCAGAACTGGCTGATGATGCATACTCTGATACTGCATCCACTGCTCTGTAACAGTCCCCCTAGAAAATAAGTAAGGATCCAAGGCTGATTTTATATTTGTTTAAAACAGCAGAATTTTAGGAATATATAAAAACAACTGGTTGATACAACAGATGGGTGATCCCATGTAGATTCAAAAGTTCACAAATATATCCAATGTCAGATCCAATCTGACATTTAAGCCACAGAAACCTAAAATCCCTATGCTGAATCAGCTTTGCTTTCCAATTGCTTTGAAATTTTTCATATTGTGAACTATTAAAAAAAGTTTTAGCTTCACAAACTGAATGCAGAAATTTCCAAAGTTCTAACATGTTTATAATTCAACAGTTAAAAATTCAACAATTAAAAATTCAGTGCCAGTCAAGGTTAGACTGGCTGCCAAATGTAAAATGCAGGACTGTGAACTGGCTAGAAGTACTCAACTGGAATTTTGAGAAGTTACAGTGATCAGAGTTATTTAGACATTAGCTCAGTAGTGGTCAAAAAAGTGAAATGAATCACCTACAGGATGGACAAGGGATCA
>NW_008683189.1:0-345 GCF_000695815.1 Acanthisitta chloris
CCCAGAGGGACACCCATAGAAATCGCCTGGAAACACCCAGAGGGGCATCACCTGGAGCACCCAGAGGGGCACCCACGGGCAGCGACCCAAAGGGGCACCCGGGGGTGTCACTTAGGGCACTCAGAGGATCCCCCACGGGCAGCGCTTGGGGCACCCACAGAGTCACTCCGGGGTGTCACTCGGACCACCCAAAGGAGTACCCATGGGCATTGTCTGCGGGACCCTGGGCACACTCAGAGCGATACCCGTGGGCATCTCCCGGGGCACCCATCGAGTTCCCCATCCCCGGGGGCGTCCAGCGGGTCCCCAGCCGGCAGTGGGATCCCGGGGGAGGCAGAAAGCAGC
>NW_008683190.1:0-13715 GCF_000695815.1 Acanthisitta chloris
TGATTCTATGAAAGGCAGTGTAGTGCCCACTGCCATGGACGATGGTAATCCCAGAAGAAATGGCTAAATCTTTATTGCTTCGGTGTAGGGAGCAAATGACTGTCTCAAGTGACCTAAGCCATAGAAAAATAGCTGAGGCAGCAGAGTGAAGCTTGGCCCAGTACAAAGAGCTTATAAAGCTGAACCGTGTTTGTGCACCCTCAAAGATCCACACTTGCTCCCAAATTATGTTTAGATTTTCTCACATATAATCCTTAATTTACTTGATTAGAGGGCAAAATCTCATGGGAACCTATGTTCTGTCCATAGAGACAGGGCAGTCCATGACAGGAGAAGAAAGCATGAGATATTTAAGCTTGTGGGGAACTTTTCTTTAGCACATTTCCCATGTAATAGCTTATGCTTTCTTTGCCTCTGCTTAGGCAGACTGAAGGTCTTACCTTGTGTTGCTTTTCCTAGGAAATTTGCTGAAGCCTTGTGCACAAGTATGCTCCATTCAATGGGAACATCACAGGGAGTCACTGTAATTGTGAAAGGTGCAAGAACTCTGCCTTCTTCCAAAACAAAATAGTACCTGTAAATGTGGATTAGAAACAGAAGGAAAGCATCAGAGAACTCAAGTTTGGCTGAGACTCCTTGTAATCAGCCATTCTGATGTGGGTCACGTTGGATAGAAATGACTTGTCCTCTGAGGTGTATCAATACAAAAGGAGGGGATGTGGATTAGATAGAAATGACTTGTCTTCTGAGGTGTATCAATACAAAAGGAGGGTGAATGACTGAAATCTTCAGCTATGAGAAGAAAACATACTGTGGGTTTGTTTGTTCTAATCCACCCATTTTCTGAAAGCCTTATTTGCTTACCATAGGCAGTATTTTCCCCCCTGAATTTTAGGACACTTCAGGTGAATATCATATCTCAATTAGATAGAAATGACTTGTCTTCTGAGGTGTATCAATACAAAAGGAGGGTGAATGACTGAAATCTTCAGCTATGAGAAGAAAACATACTGTGGGTTTGTTTGTTCTAATCCACCCATTTTCTGAAAGCCTTATTTGCTTACCATAGGCAGTATTTTCCCCCCTGAATTTTAGGACACTTCAGGTGAATATCATATCTCAGTCCTTAACTGGTTATTTGGGATGATGGGTATGGTTAAGTTGACTGCCTTTGGGATAATCTGGATGATGGATAAGGTTAAGTTGACTGCCTTTGGGATAATCACTTGCTGGCTAACTCTGGGGAATTTGATATGCTTCTTCTCTATCTCTTAGAGCCTATCCTCCCTCATATATGCTTGCACATCTAGGTGTTCCTGGGCATCAGATGATGTGGATGTAACACATTGGTTTTAACTGGTTCTGAACAGTTTTAGATATGAATTGCAGTTTCACCCAGGCCAGTTCTAACTCAATTGTTTTCATGTCAGAGGTTGCTGTGCACGAGCAGTACAAAGTGATGTCAGTCTCCTTGGTCACATTTTGATGCCTGTCTAAAAAGAAGCCCAGCCTCCTGTCTCACTCTGTTTCTGTTGGTTTTATATGGACTGTGTGTAGCCACAGAAATATTTGAATTTGGGTCCCTTACTCTGCAGTTAAATGAAGGCAATTCAAGTCTTTGTTCATTAGTGAGACAAGCCTAGCCATTATGGACAGATCCTGTCAGCCTAGAGGTCTGGCTTACTTTCAGGGTATGACTACTGGGCCAGAGTCAAGCTTCACTTGAAAGAGTTTCAGATTTTTGAGTCTTTTACTCTAAGCCAAAACTTGTCAATTCGTGCTTTCCTGTTTGAATTACTCTAGGTTCATAAAGACCTTACATGATCATGCTAAACTGGAGGGGTTTTGCTTCCTAATTGCAGTCAAGACTATGTCATGAGAGTATATCAAAATTCCCATTTTTCTGATATTTCAGTACCTATTGAACTATAGTCTTTGAACAAGGAGAGCTCCTAGTTCTGCTCTTGTGAGTATTGTCACATTATATAACATGTGCCATGTTCCAATTTCTTTCTGTGCAATGCATATGAAGACTGAACCATCTGGCTCACCCTCTGTTCCACATCCACTCAGCTTGGGTCTATGTCAAAATCTGTACGTGTTGGTCACGTATAAAGCAGAGTCTGATTAAACCACTGGAAGTGTGTCTCTTCCCAAACAAGCAGATCCATCTTTGCTACCTGAGATGCAGTACCACTTATAATATCTAGATCACCTACATATCTAGGTATGGCAGGAGACTTTGTAGATATTTTGGGGAAGGGAAGAATCTGTGAAATTTCCACATGCAAAGCACTTTTGATCCTGGCAAGATTAGTGTAACTCAGCAAAAACACTTCCAACATGCAGAACACTGGCAGAAGTGTTTCTGGTAAGATGTCTGTGCAGATCTTCTATTGAATTTGGGATAGTTCCTTTGCTATGAAAGATTGCTCTATTTTGCCATGAATTTCGGATGGCTGGTAGGTCTCTGCAGTCCTGAAGCCAGACTGACTGTGACACTGTTAGAGCTCACCCTTTCTGCATCAGCTCTGCTGATGCTCTGATGAATGCTACAGAAAGCTGTCTGAAATGCTTACATGAAGCTAAACTTCATCTCAGAGGCTCGTTCCACATTCTGGGTGATGTAATGACACTTGAAGTTGGCAGCAATGGGGCATTTCTCCAGAAAATCAGTGTGCATTGATAGAGCTCTGCAGGTGCATAGTGATTCTTGACGTGTACTGGTAGTGTGCAACTGCTAGTGTCAGAGGGAAGCATCTGAGAATGACTGATCTGATCTTACCTTTTGGGTATATCCTTCAGCAGGTGAACTGTAGTTTCTTTACCATCAGCAAGTATCAGAGAGTGGTAGAAATTGAAGAGATCAGTCTTGAAGCTCTGTTGGGAACTGGTGGTGGGTGCTTTTATGGAGTGACACAAACAAGCAGCCAGGAGAAGATGCAGAGGCAGATAAAACCAGAACCAGGACATCTTCAGATCTGCAAAGTGAGATGACAAGAATGATGGGAAACTGCTGTCATGAGGGAGAAAATAATCAATGACCCTCTCTTTCTGTGCCTTTCCCAGTATTTATCACAATCCAGCAAGCCAAGCATTCAAACAGTGCCAGTCTCTGTTTTGTAAGTTGCTTAAAGTTCACAGAGAAATATTTCTCAGAGGAGCTTTGCAAAGATTTAATGGCAGAAGCTACTATGAAGTCTTTGACTATATTTTTCTATAATGAATGGCACACAAGTGCAATATCACAAGACAGTTATAAAAAAAAAAGTTTTACTGCTGACAAAATGAGTGGAGAATTCCACGTAAAATATTTTTGTCATTTATAGTGTTCATTGCCTAAATTTCAAGGCTGGGTTATTTGTAAAGGAACTATCACTTACAAACTCACAGGAGGTCACTATACCCCAAGAACTGTTTCTTCTGTTCTGCCAGAGATCACTGAATTTTTATTTCATCCATCATGCCTGTAGGTATGTGTAGAGGATCAGCATAACTTATTCAGAGCAGCCTATGATGCTGTTTGATGAAAGGCAGAGAATCCTGGATAACAATCCCTGGTACTTAGGAGACTTTAAGGTCTTTGTGTATCTCATTTGGAGGAAGGCTTTATTACTGTGGGGCGGTGACCTTGTTCTTAGAGCTTTGTGTTTCCCATTGTTTTCATACTAGTGATCTTGTTCTTAGGGCTTTGTGTTTCCCATTGTTTTCATACTTGCATCACTTCCAGCCTGTCTCAGCTGTAACAGCTCTACTGTATTCACTCTGATAGGTATTTTACAAGTCAGATATGTCCCTTTTTCTGGGATACTTTATCAGCTTTGAATCTATGAAAGAAAAGTGTACACAAACAGCCCTCAAAATCAACAGCCAATGCTGACACTGTTTAAACTGCTGTGTAGATTGCCCAGAGCTACACAGACAGGAGACTCCAGTTAGGGCGAGAAATTTGGACAGTGCAATATATGTGAGGTTATTGATTATGCTTACAACTCTCTTTGTCTGCCACATCCAGTTTCAGAAAGAGGAAGGTGCAGACGTGGAAAGGGCACAGACCTTCAATCCAAGTGCCAGCTGTAGCTCAGAGATTTGGAAAGCAGAGGGAGCTCTGTGAGCAAGATCCCTTTCTTGAGGAAAAAGTAACTTGCATCTTACAAGCAGCAAGGAGTAAAGATCCTGGTTAAACCTGATTATTGGCCAATGATAGAAGAGAATATAAAAAATAAAGGCTTAATTCTTTGTGATCTTGACTCATTCCTCATGGTGACTGCTAATGTGTGGAAGGTGTTAGGCAGTCAAATCTACACTTCAGCAGATGTGCTGTCCATTCCATTTAAAGTGGCTTCAGAAAAGGACCTGTTCCTCTTTAAATCCTTTCAAACATGCACATTTGAACATTGTATTGAATATACCTGTAGGTTTTCATGTACAAAATCTGTGATTGCCAAGTAAGGCACAGCTTTACTGTCAGTGAGATTATGATGGAAATTATCACTACCAGATCATCTGAATGTCCCTGTCAACACCCAAATAAAGTTAGTATGTTCTCTGCCTGTTGGTAATACTTCTAGCACCTGGCTGAATGCAGTATTAAACAACCATCTGAACAAGTTGAAAAAATACCTAAGATCACCATATTAATTCCATATTTCATGTTACTATAACAGAGCTTTCCTTATGACTCTGAGTCACTTTGCCACTTTGTTATTCTTGCAGTCTAATTATAGTTTACAGATTTGAAGTATAACCCCAGATATTTTGGATTACCTTTGACAGTGGAATCTGAGTTGCTCTGTGCCTCGGAGAGGATTAAGAAAAAAGTCTTTCTGCTGCTTAAATGACAGGATCTTGCAAAGCACTGCTTAAATGACAGGATCTTGCAAACCACACTGATACCATAGCAGCTCAGCTTTACTTGTCCAGGAAAACAAACAAACCAAGTGATCAACAAACCTATAATCAGCTTATCCCAAAGAGAACATCATCCCAAAGGCTTTTTTTCACTCAATTACACAAACAGTATATTCTCAGACTCATGGAAATGTGTTAGACAAAAAATACTGTGCTTACCTATTGTGTTCCTGGCCAGACGATTCCCAGACCACTTGCTTTCCTTGCTGAAAAAGCATAAAATAAAACAACATAGACTTTTCAGATCTCTGTAGGCAGATGAAAACCAAAACTGTGCAACCAGTTTAACGAGACAGAACTGATTTTTCCATATGGCTCCTGAACAGACATAGTAACTGAAATCCTTGTAGCTTTCAGGAAAAATAAACCCCAGAGTTTTGATATTTCCTCAAATTGGGTGTTTTCAAAGGTTGTTTTAAACTTGCATAATTTGGAAGTCTTCGAAGTCTTGATTTTTGCGCTTTCAGCTCTGGAGTTCCTTCTGGAGAGCTGCGCAGCAGTTGGGATGTGCTGCCTCCAGACAGCAGGACACTGTTCCTGCACAGTGTCAGGCAGACTGAGAGCAGCAGTCCCAGCACTGGCTGGCCAGGGAGCAGGTCTTTCACTGAAAAGCACAGTGAGGAGGAGGGGGCGAGATGGAGAGAGGAGTGAACACTGTTAACCCTTGTCAGCCCTTAATCCGAGCCAGCCAGGGGTACACTACTCTCCTCCAGAAAACTCGTTTTGCATTAGCAGTTTGCTGGCTCTTTGGTGGAGCTTGCAATCCCCCTGCCCATGACACAGCACGAACCTCAGCCAGCTTCAGGTGTGCTGTGCTTCTGGTGTGGTGTTTCATAGCCCAACAGGTGCCTTTCTGACTTACAGAGAGAAGGGAAGGCAGAAAAGCTGCAAGGGAGAGGATGCTCTGCATTTTTAAAGTAGACTGGAATTAGCAATTCTTTGAAGACTGTCAGGAATCTACTGAATAGAGCTGAGCAGATTTCTTGGCTTGCAGAGGCTGTGGAAGAAAGAAACTCCAAAAGTGTATGGGCTGGGGGAGAGTTTCTGGTGAGAAAGCAGCGTGGCTGAGGGAGCAGGCAGGAAAAGGGTGCATGGGAAATGGCTCACAGCAAGCTGAATGCTTGTTGGGGCTACAAAGCACTTGTTAGCAAAGCCATGGTCCTTTTCAGGCCACTCCTGCTGAGTGAGAGCAGTGTATGGCCAGGATTCACATTGCTGCTTGTACTTCTTAGCCTGAGATGCCAGGAAAGACACCCTGGGATTGTCCCTGTGGGGATGTCTGCACAGAAAGGCAAGCCCCAGGATGCTGCAGGAGCTTCCAGGCAGGCACTGTGAAGGGGCAAAGATGGAGTATAGCAGAAAGCCTAGGCCTTGTATTTTTAAATAAAGTCTCTTTTTCAGTGTTTGAAGAGAGTGACTTGCAGTAACCCTTTACTATTGTCTCCCTGGATCTGGTGATGTATTTTTTAAGCCTTCCCAAGAGTAAAAGTTTGGTAAGAAGCGGGGCAGATGCAGGAGAAGTAAAATGATGCTCGAGAGGATTTTGCAAAGCAGAACCTTCTGAAAAATCAACTGATGTAAGGGAGAGAAATATTTACAGTGTGCTTACTCTCACTGCAGAAGATGGCAGGCATAATTGTGACATCCATCAAATGTTTGTCGAAAAGTTTTGCTGAACAACTGGGCTTTTTAAAAGGGACAGCATGTGGGAGCCTTGATACAGGCACTGTATGATCAGAGTATTGGGACTAGGAAGGGACACTGCAGGATGTATGCTATAAAACTAGCAAAAGGAGGGTAAATAGGATATTTCAGACAAACCATCATTCTGGTGTGATATCCAGAACAGATAATGTCTGTATACAGATCTGCGAATTAATAAAAATATAAGCACCTAGCAAGAAACAAACTTTGCCCTAATGGAAGAGAAGTATGAGAAAAAGGTGTGAGGTCCAGTAGGTTGACAGAGCAGGTCTGGAAGAAGGAAACATAGGTCAGATAAGGTGCATCAAAAATGTGCCCTGGAAACAGGGTACGAGAGGAAAAATATTGGCCCTAATAAAATTGCAGGGACCATAGTATATTTTTGCTGTGATTTGGAGAGATTTAAGGGTGGAAGTCAGCAGGGAGAATTATAAGGCAGTAACCAGGGTTAAGTAGGGAGATCTTTGGGCAGGGCTCAGGAGCAGATGTCACTCCTGTCTGGTAAAATCTCTAGTCAATCTGGACACAGTGGACACATTTGTTACAGAAGGGATGGACTCACTGTCTCATCCTCCCCAAACCTCCCCACTGCCATCAGGACAAGCCATTACCTAGGGCACAATTCAGCTTCCAGGGAAGGCAGTGTGAGCCTTTGGCCATCATTTCAGCTGTGCAAAGCCAAATGCTTGAAGGAGCACTGTCTCCAAAAAAAATATGAGCAAGGATGTCAGGTGAAAAAGGCTGGCAATGGTTTAAGCATGGAAGTAGTCCAGTTCCCCTCTCAGATTTCTCCTATCCTTCCTACGTGTGTCTGCTTACATGCTTTGCTGGAGCAGGATGCATGCTCATAAACTGAGAGGTTCACTGAAGCAGTATCAAAGGAAAAAACCAGTATTCTCTATTGAGGAAGTTAAGAGCTAAATTCATGACTGACATAGCTTGACTGAACTCAGTAGAGTTATCCCAGGGATAAATCAAACCCTTCATCTGGCACAAAATTGGCACAACAGGCTTCTCACTAGATGAATGTAGTCTGTAATGAGCAGGCTCTGCTGTCCCTCAGAGCTGAATCAGTGACTTCAGGAGAGCTGTTCAGAGATCATACTTCTGTTCCAAACCTGCTGACCATCCCCACATTTCACAAATGTGAGAGATGACCACCTTCAACACTGGAGACTTGATTTATACTCAGTTATGCAGTGGCTCTGCTAAAAGATCAGTCGCACTAAAACAAAGGACCTGCTTTGACATGGCAACAAAAAGTCAAACCACCAGGGATTTAGTTTGAAGCTCTCAAAGACACTTCAGATGTGCATTTTCTGGAACTACAGTCCCAGTTTCTGCATTCAGGTGAGGGATTCTGCAAGCCAGAGGAGTGTCCTGCGGTGCTGACAGCATGCTGTCCCACAGCACTCCCTCCCTGCAGCCTTTGGCTGCTCTTCCATGGCATGCAATACACTGGGATGCTGTACAGCTGGCCCTGGCTCACCCACACCTCTGAGAACTGTATCACACTGCTTTGTATTTAGCAAGGAGATGCAAAACATTTACCACATCTATTTCTGATGAAGGAATTCCCCTGCCCTAGCAAATTACCTTGGAGCTGCTCAGGTCACTGTCATCAGGAAACTGTATCTGCATGAAGGGCCAGGAGAGCTCTAGTCCTCCCCTTTAGTATGACATATAGGAGAGTGGTAACAGGACTGCAGGGTCTTCCCATCCACTGCCCAGACCCTGGCTGATAACTCTGGCTATTCCCAAGCACAGACAACTTCCCTGTGCCCCCAGCCCTGCACAAGGAATTGTGTTTCGTGAGACTCTAAGTAAATTAAAAATGCATGGGGAAATTGAAATCTAATCTTTCAGTTATGAGATAGTAGTATTCTCCTTTCTGTCTGTCTTTTACACATGTACACATGTATCCTATGAACAGCTGAGCTGGAATTGTCAGTCCTGGGCTGCCAGCTACCTGTCTGCCTGCAAAATACCTTCCTAACTAATTACCATGTATAAACTATCTTCATAGTCCCAGGTGGACGTAGCTATGAATGTCTGATGAGGAATTATAGCATCCAAATACAGTTTGTATTTTCCATGGTTGCAAGTTGTAATCTATTCCTTTTAACAAAAGAATCTATGTTGTCCTGATGGCTAAGGAAGGCAGGGTGGAAATTTCTGTAAAAATTCCCATGGAGAGGTTGTCCAAATCATTGCTTGATAGTTACTGGAGCTAGTATGTCCTTGAGAAGTTAACATACTTCTGGTTAGTATTATTGCTCAAAAAATATCATCTTGGATGCACAGCTGGGCTCCAGAAAGAATCACACTTGCCTTTGAAGCTGTGAAAGACAAGCGTAAGCAAAAGTCTGGCACTTAAAACCTACTGAGAGTACTGTATTGGGACAGCTGCTTCTATTTCTTCCAGCTTTTGTCAAATGCTGGCAATGCACAAGCACTCAAAGGATTGTCTGATAAGAAAAGCCCTAGTCTGTTCCTATTCAGAGGCATTTATAAGGAGGAGAGACATGGAATTGCTTAGAAGTCAAACGCAGACTTGAAATTTTCCAGTAGCCTGTACCCAGGTGAGAGGATAGGAACTGGTTGTTTAGGAAGGTGCTGGGTTGTCCTGGAAGTAGACAATCCTTTTGTAGGATAAAAAGCCAGTGAGGTTCTACATTTTGTATCTATAGTCCCCTTTATGGCATGGCTATGTTGTGAAGATCTCTAGGGAAACATACACTGATAATTGCTGTACCTACTAACATGACATGAGATTTTGCTTAGCAGTTCCTCTCCAGGATGAGGTGCTGGCACTTTTACACTTGAAAATGACTTTTTTTTCCTGTGGCTTTTGAAACTAAATATAGTCCTGAAGTGTTTTTTAGCAAGCAACAAACTAAAGATTATAGACACGATTGCTTATCACTGTTTTTATATTATGTATTTTTAAGAATGATTGTAATTAGTCAGAGGAGTCTGTCAAGAAATGATAGATATGATGTAGGGAATATTTCCTGTGCAGAATGCAAGAGATTGCTTCTGAGGTTACTATATCCAGCTTAAGGAGAAAATTCCTTGGGTTTTTTATGATAGAATTTGTTCCTCCACAAGTGTAAGTTCAGTGCAATAGAAAAATCTTCACATCCTCAGCCAAGAGTCAGTATTACACTAACAGCAATAAATGAATTAAAGAGGAAAACATATTGAAAGTCCTGAGCTGTTATTTTCATTTCCTTCTCCTTGTACTACACCCCTAAGCTTTCAGGATTTTAGGTTAAGTCCTGTTAAATAATGCCTTAGGAAAACAGGAGAAATACAGAATTGCCTTCAGGTCTTCAAAGTAGTGTAACAGTTTGGACAAGTATGGGAAAATAAGGTGAGGTTTCCAGTTTAGCTAAAAGTTGGTGGTTATCTCCCTTATGAATGTCACAGGAGGAATGAAGTGTGGTTGTCTGTAATCAGTACACCATTTTAATAGGGTAATCCTGTATTTTGTTTTTAGCTACAGTGTTGCTTGTTTAATATGCCAGAGGATTAAATTTGTATAAATAGAACTAATCCACCCTAATGGACAAGGAGTATCCAAGGGGTTTCTGTGGCAGAGGTTCTCAAGTGCTGGGTTAACTCCTTTCAGTGGCAAGTTACAGAGGGGCAGGGAATGTTAAGCAGCCAGACTCTTGCTCTTAAATCAAGTACAGGCCTGTTGAATTTCATGCATCTGGAGGAGAGTTCTCTGATCCTGTTCTACTCCATAAGCGTTTTAAAAACACCTTCCATCTGACCAAGAGGCCTTTCATCTTACAGGTCCTGTTTCATTTACAGTGTTTCACTTTCCTCTTGTGCTCCTGGGAGTTCTCCTTCTTCAGACACCCAGGGGAGTTTGTAAACAACCAGAATTTCCACCTACAGCACCAAACAGTTCTTCAGAAGGATGCAGTTACTGGTCCTTGCTTTGTTTGTCTCTGTGGGCTGCAGCAGTTTGCTCCCAGGAGCTTTAACTGAAAAATTTGCAGTATTAGAAAGCAGCCTGCATTAATTTTCATGCCCAGACCTCCTCTGTGGGGGCTGGCAGAGGAGGAGTTAACCACTGTCCTCTTTTCTGCCTTTGTTGGCTGGAGTCACTGCCATTCCATCTGGTCCAGGCTGTCCTTAGCTCTTCCCAGCCTCCTCTGGGGAAGGCACTACAATATCCAGGAATTTTAACAATCCTAAACAGATTGGAGGTCACATATGGAGTAAAATGATTAGATTATAAGAAATCTAATCACATTTACTGCCCCAGTCTTATATTTTTAAGCATTTGAGATCAGGCTTTCTGCTCAATTACAAATATTTCACATGCAACAGAGGTAGTTATGTTCATCTCTCCATCTTGTCCCCAAAGGAATAATATTGATTTCCATGTTTTATTGTAGGAATTTAATGAATAAGTTAACATTACAGCTATTAAAATCTGCCACTTTTGTCATAAATCATCTCAGTGACTTGGTGTCCATGATGGAGTTAGACTGTAGAGAAGAAGGAATACTGAACAGGTTCATACTTATGTGTACAGAAGGGCTAAAGCACTGTCCATGCTTTGTTTGTTCTGCCTTGCTTACTCTAGCATGGGTTTGTATTTTGAAATTAAAAAGAGATGCATATTTCACCAGAGACCTTAACAAGAAGAGTTTATTTCTGTGAAACAATTTTTATTGGGCACATTCATCAAATTGCTCCAAATCTTAAGTTTAAATATAAAAATTAACAGGCATTTTTAAATATAAAAATCCTACAGGCATCTCACCCCACATCTCTCGATATCACATTCCCTTGTGACATGAAACATCCCCTGGTGTGATGCCCTAGCAGTGAAATCTGTCTCCTCTTCCAGCACCCCTGGCCAAGCTCAACCTAGCAAGCAGCAATTCATTTTGATACAGAGCTCTTGTGCAGGAATGTCTTTGCCTTTGAATGGGCTTCATGGGTGTTTATTTGGGTGTTAAGCAAAGTCCCCAGAGGTAGTAAAAGGGAACTGGAGGTAAGCTGGGACATGTTCTCAGCTGCATGGAAAGCATTTCACACCCATGTGGGCACCTCCAGACCAGTCTGATGCCTGTCCTTTGCACTCATCTGTTGTGGTCCTCTGTGACTCCAACACATGGAATTCTGTGCCTGCCCCCATTGGTTCCTCAGCCTACCTGTCTCCTGTTTCCTTCTGATTGTCTTCTACTCCTCTCTGATCTTTACACAGGATTGGTAAGTGCACACACCAATGGGCATCCTCCCAAAGCTGTAGAGGGCCTTGCAAAATGACCAACACAACTTTATGTGCAAAGGCAAGCTTAAAAGGTCACAAAATGGCAAAAGAGTCCCTTAGGGAATCCTCTTAGAGGAAATACAGTGCTAGCTGATCTGGTTCTTGCTTTCCTTCCCACAGACTAAAAGTTTTGCCTGGAGTGAATGTTCCACTTTAAAAGTTTGATTATACACATTGTCTTGCTGATTCTTCTCCTCATGCCTTGGATAAGATGCTAAGTGCTCAAGCATCCCCTGAGGGAAGCAGCCTCAGGGGGAAAAGCAGGGATTGCTGTATTAGGCCAGCCAAATAACTGCAGAGCACTTTGTCTTGTCCCTGACACTGGTCTGCATCAGAAATTTTAGCAGGAGGTGGAGAACCTTTCCTCTCACATAGTGACCAGTGATTAACAGCAATGGCTAATGCTTCAGGGTCTCTATGAAAACCACACTGTTGTTTTTAAAAAAATCCAACACATGACTGCTTTAAATTTACAAGCTATTTTATAGGTTCATGAATTTCTCACAGGAGAAGGATAAATGAGTGGCTGGAGGGGAGCTTGGAATACACTATTTACCCTTAATTTATAAATTATGAACTTGAAAGCTGACACTTTATGGTTCTTGTATCATCTCATAATGAAATGGAATGAATCTCTGCCTCTATGCTGAATCTGACATAACATTAACATTTATGCTTCTAGGCAGTTTCTAGCAGCAGTGACTGAGCACAGTTCAGCCCTTGAGTGGAAGAGGATTTTCCTTTGCAATACTCTCAGCTTCTTTTCTCGTGCTCCCTCTTCTCTGTGGTAGATGTTTGGCTCTCACTATGACTCTGTCCTGGCTCCAGAACCATGTGGCTTCATCTCCATCCTCAAGGAAAGACTCCACCAAATCACCCCACAAGGCTTCTGCTGCACAAGGGGGAATTGAGGTTGCCCCAATGGCACATATGTGAGCTCTCTGGGGCAAGGATAAGAGGCATTGCCCTTTCTGTGCCTCTGCTGCATTCAAGGGACTCCTAGTCTGCATGGCCAAGCTCCAGGCACATTGGATGCACATCTGGAGAGTCCTACAACAGCATAAGAAGCAGTGATGGCACTGCAAAGACAGGACTGCAGAGGATTTGGGGAAACCCATCTTTACATGGTGCTTGCTAGGACTAAGTTTGCACTGAAGCAGAGACATATGCACACAGAGAAAGCACAGCCACAAGCTCAGGTGGGACTAATTCAGTACTCTCCCTTGGCTGACACAGCTACTTGTCAGGCTTGGTCTGTGTTAAAATACTGCTTCTGACATTAGATTAGCTCTGCTGTTGTTCAGCTTTTCAGATTTATTCCTAACAGTGGCCTCATTTATCTTACCACTTGGCCAGTGGCCATTTCTTACTTAGTCTTGTCTTTAGATTTCAGTGTGAAATTAAATTTTCACCACCTTGTTAGCATTCCCTATCAGCACAAAGCTATCCAGGTTGCTGCTCAGAGTAGGACTTGGGAGTTGGATTCCATGATCCTTGTGGGCCCCTTCCAACTCAAGATATTCTATGATTCTATGACTGCCTCAGCTCAGAGTGGTCTGAGAAACCTGTTCCAGAAGTGGTGGCCTGCATTGGCAGTCCCACCCCTTGGCAGCCCCTTGGCTTCTTGCTCCAATTTCCTTCTGGGGGTTCAGGTAATGTAATGCCAAACCATTTCAGGCTGAAGCTTTCTCAAAGGCCTCAGGAGCATGTTGTCAAAGAGAAGTGACCATCAGAAATCCTTAAACTTTCTTATCTATCTCTGATCTTCTGTGAACTTAATTAGTGCCTCATTGTTCTTTCC
>NW_008683190.1:13745-14841 GCF_000695815.1 Acanthisitta chloris
ATTGTAATTTATGTCTGTCTAATATTAGGATAGTTCCTAAGAATAAGTTACCTAAGTGGTCTGTAAGCACATCTGGATTGCATGCCAATTTACATTTGTTCATATTTTCTTTGAGATTTGTTAGAAATTTATTGTTGCTGGAGTTCACCAGCCAACAAACAAGTTATCCATCAGCATGGCTCACTGTGTGCCATAGGAAGCAAAACCATTAGGTTTTGACAATTCCCTGAATCCTTCATGTGGAAGGTTGGTTGTGTTTGGGTGATCTTATTTTTCTCTTACACACACCTTGGAGTGTGAGAGGTGAGCCTGGGGCCATGGTTACACACATCTTAGAGTGTGAGAGGTGAGCCTGGGGCCATGTCTAACCCTTCCGCATTGGAAAAAAAACAGATTTCATTGCTCTGAAGGCACAGGATTGGGACTGGGCCAAGGATGTTCCTGTCACAGAAGGGGCCAGTCAGCTGTAGGAGGAAGGCATAATTTCAAGACATGCTCAGGGTAAGTAGCAGCAACTCCTGAACATGTGGAGGGAAAAAGAAACTGAGCTTTAGGAGGTGTTTTCCCAGCAGATGCCACAGTGAGAGGAGTCAGGGTCATAAGGCAAGGGCAGGAAATGGTTCCTCTTAAGACTGTCACCCTGTCTCTCTTCAAATTCAATTAGGCACAGAGCTATAGGGATGCTGCTCCAGATGGCAGGGGCAGTGCTGGGTCTGTGTCTGCTCCCTGTGACAGAGAGAGGAGCTGCTGTCTGAGGAGCAAAGGGAATAAGTTGATGAATTGAGAGCCAGGAGGTCAGGCAGAGGAGGGACTGGGAACAGCCACACCATTTTAGCTCCAGGTCACTGCCCCTAAAGGCTGGGCACTGGCAGGTGGGGGGAGCATTTTAACAGTCAGACTGTCTTGGCTGGAACAACACACATGAACACAGAATCTGTTTTGTTAGCTTCCACAACCTGGCACTCCATAGGCCAAAGAATAAAACTGTGTTTCCTCTCACCTGGCTCCTGGGGTGAGTTTATCTGATGTTATGGTATCACAGGTTTATATTTCTAATTTGTGCTAATAAATCCCTTTTTCACAGGGGAATAGGGAA
>NW_008683190.1:14865-19064 GCF_000695815.1 Acanthisitta chloris
AGCTAGCAACTGCTGGGAAACCCGTCAGTAATAAATGTCTCCTCTGGGAGAATACCTTTCTAAGACAAACTGCTCCCAGAACTATTGTCAGAGAAGATAGAGCCAATTCCTAAGGGAATTGATTTCTTTATAATTGCCTCTGATGAGCATCTTTATCATACTAGCTGAGTGATTGCACTGCTGTCAGCAGGGGACTTCTATTAATTGATCAAAAGTGGTTTTTTTTTCACTGCAGTATGCACCTGACTTATTTATCTGATGGAGGGAAAGAAGTCTGATGATGCATCTTGTCTCAGACAAAAAGGCTAAAAGATTTGGAGTGGAAAGGTGGGAAAAGAAAATAGATTTTCCTCAAAGGATCTGCTTGGAAATACAAAGTAGGTTGTCAGAGAAATGCATTCAAATGTCTCTCCACCATTGTATTTCAAGTACAAGACTGGAAGGAAATGAAGTTTACCCTCACACTCCAACATGCCAATCTGATGCAGCCATAGAAGGGAGAGAAGCTGGGGAGTGCACATTGCAGGCTTAGGAAGGCATGAAAACTAACAGGCAGCTAAGGAAAGTCAGCAGCCTAAATGGTCAAGACCAATGAGACATTGTTTGGGCCGAGTTGGCTTTATTCCTGGGTTTCAGAAGCCCACACAGGAGCTCTCTGAACTTTAGAGCAGAGACTCAAGTTAGCTCCATTGTGCTCTGATGAACTAGCCAACAAAGTCTTTTCAAAGCTTTGTTGGCTTGGATTTTTTTTGGGTTTTATTTTAATATAAATATCACACCTTTACGAAGTGAACCCTTTTCCTTTCTTCACAACAGTAAAAGTGCTCGAGGGCCTCAATCTGCAAGCACTACTCATGAATTATTAACAAGGTTTACCCTGCCAGGGAAGTTATGCACAGAGGCAAGTGATTATGGAGCTGAGCCTTTGGCCCAGAGAACCTATTTGCCTTAGAAAGGTGTTAAGAATGTGCTTGTAATTGCACAATTAAAAATGCCAGTTAAAAAATTAGTAATGCCACAAACAGCAGAGCTTAACCAGAGATGGCCCCCTCATCTTTGAGAAACTCCCCACAATTTCATCATCTCTAATATAGCTGCTTAATGCACAAAGGAGACTGACAAATCTGACCACGTATTTTCCACTTATGAAAATGAAATGTGAACATTTCTCCAAGCTGCTTTGAGAGTATCTACCTATTAACTTTCCACATAAGAGATTTCCCTGAGATTTTCCACTTCTCAAAAAACCTTTTGCCATATTGGCAGTTCCCTGAGGAGGGTCTGAGACTGCAGCTCCCTTCATTATTTGGAAAGCCTCAGGGCTGTAAGTCCATACTGCAGGTGCCAGGCCCTGTATGCTGGGTGATCACCAGCAGACCAGTCACAGCATTGTGACTTGCCTATTGGGCAACCCCACAGTGGAGGGGCAGGCTGAGTGTTTTCACAGGGGCTGAGCTTGACCCTGGGGAGCAAATTTGTTCTTGGCCAGAGATGCCTAAAAGCTATGCAGAGAGAGCAGAGGTGCAGATTATTTAATGCTCAGATTGCTGTGATGCCGTGGTGAAAAACCTGTTCCCTTTCAGCTCTCCTTCTGTAAGACTGCAAAATGGTTTTTCAGGAAAAAGAGTTGCTCAGTAGTCTTGACTTACTTCCCTGGCTGCTCCTGCACTCCTCTGACATGTGTGTATTCCTTCCAGCTCAGTGGAGAGGAAAAAGACTGGAAGCTGCTAGGAAAGAGTATCAGAAGCTGGTCATTCCTTGTAGGACAAGCTGAATGTCAAATGTGGCTTGGAAGACATGATAAGAGCCTTTGACAATAGAGGATAAATGTTTTCTTCCTCCTGAAGGAACTCTTTAAAGTCACCAACTCCTGATGAGCTGCTTTGGGTCTAGAGCTCAGTTTCTGTCAGGGTCTTTTAGCTGGTGTAGTCCCAGCACTTGTGAGGGAAGTGCACTGATTTTGTTACACAAGCATCATTGCATATCAGCATTTAAATATGCAGATGCCAAGGTTTCAAACTGTACATGCTTTTAAGGTACTCTTACAGGGATCTTCTGTCTAATTAGAATATGTTTTGGCTTCTGTTGCTGATGCTGTTTAATTTGATAAAAAGAGAAAAAGCCTACCTTCTCCTAGATGCCCTTCCCAAGCTTTTCATTCCATGGGCAACTGGATATGAAAACTGGGATGGCAAGATATTAGCTGATCAAAACAGAGGAAGGCAAGTCATATCTGGTACTTTGTTGTTACATTTCCTTTGAGTTCTCTCCTGCTCTTCCATTTTCCTCTCTTACCTACATGTTCCCACCCCAATTAATTTCATTTCATACCCATCACTGGGAGATTTGGCACTGAGCTGAGGGTGCTTTGGGCAGGCCCTGTGCCTGGCACAGGGAAGCACACAGCTTTGGTCAGTCCTGACTGTGATTCCCTGCAATGCCATTTGTGAAGATATTTCCTCATGAAGAATGTTTAGTACAGTACTGAGGTTTCTAGTTTTCTCCCTATTCCTAATTTTGTCTCCACTATTAATGTAGTCTGGGCAGGTGTGTGTATTTGGCCTGCCCTTTCCATTCAGTGGGAAACAGAATACTTTTACCTTCTTACTAAACCCAGCCTCAGGAAGATTAAAGGAAGTTTGAGAAATGTTTGCAAACCCTGGATAAAAACACAAACTCTTCTAGGTGCCAGAAATTAAGACAATTAAATAATCATCTAGAAGTAATAGCAATTGTTTCACAGCTAACTTATAAAAGTCATAGCATGGCTGAATCTACTTATATTTTCCCTATGTTAAAATATCAATTTCTGAACCACAGCAGAGAAGTTAGGGTACAATTTGACAGCTCGTGCTGCCCTTGAAGTTTTTGCCATCAAACATATCTTACCAGAAATTAAGACAATTAAATAATCATCTAGAAGTAATAGCAATTGTTTCACAGCTAACTTATAAAAGTCATAGCATGGCTGAATCTACTTATATTTTCCCTATGTTAAAATATCAATTTCTGAACCACAGCAGAGAAGTTAGGGTACAATTTGACAGCTCGTGCTGCCCTTGAAGTTTTTGCCATCAAACATATCTTACAAATCTGATGCTTATATTTTCCCTATGTTAAAATACCAATTTCTGAACCACAGCAGAGAGGTTAGGGTGCAATTTGACAGCTCGTGCTGCCCTGGAAGTTTTTGCCATCAAACATATCTTACAAATCTGATTGATGATTCCCTGGGTGGTGACATTACCTCTATTTCTGTCTGTTGGTAATGGACAGTGTGTGAGAAGTGGTATATCATCTTCTTAATTGTATTGTAATATATATATAGTTTCTGCAGCCCAGATTAGGTTCTCTGCCTTTGACCTTGAGAGCCCTAAGACAGCATGTTTCCCTCCTGCTCTTGGCAGGAGGTGATACACTCAGACTTAGCTTTAACACTTACACATCATCCTGACAGCATTTTAAGACAGGCAGTGATGAGGCTTGACTGACTGACATACAAGCCCCAGGTGTAACACTGCCTGAAGTAAGCAGAAGTGTTTTTGGGGAGAAGGCTCAAGCTTTGGTGGCTCTGGGTGCTCTGTGGGGTGATCCCACAAACAGGACCCTCCATATTTTCCGAGGAGACTGTCTGTGTGTTTAATGTGCATTTAGAGAACTCTAACAGTGACAACCCTTTCCCCTCTCCCATGCATTCCCAGCCCTGCAGTGTGAGATCTTTCAGTGGGATGATTTGCAGCTGAGTCCTTCTCTTAGCTCCCAGCACAACTTTACAAGCATTTTCTGTGTGTAGGATTGGGACATACAGTGTAGTGATGGGGTGGGGGACAGTGGGTGGGGGGTGGGAGACAGTGTCAGATACAAGACTTACCTCAAGCCAGAATTGTACCAGACAAGGAGGTCTGAAGGTTCATCACAAGTCCCTGTGACATAGAGAGGGGTGACCAGAGGGAAGCCCTTTCTATGTGGGAAATCTCTTTAAACTCTTTGACCTAAATCAGCTTTTGAACTAAAATAGAAAGGAAGAGCATATAGACTTTTTGAACACTGGCAGTACTACTTGGTGACAAATACAATTTTTCTTCCTCTAGCCTTTCATTTAAAAAATTTTAGCCTAGATTCTTGTCCCACCTGCTGTGTCTCTGTATTTCAGGAAGAAGAGATTCCCTCCTTGCAGAGCTGCTGCTATCTACAAGCCA
>NW_008683190.1:19103-25248 GCF_000695815.1 Acanthisitta chloris
AAGAGAACATTTATTAATGGAAATTTAATTTGTAATATCTGATCTTGCAGATTGATGAACTGGTGTATTTATAATGCTCTAAAGGAGCCATGCTAGGGATGAGAGGGACAAAAATAAATGTAGAAAAATGAAATAATAATACTTCCAGTTGAAACAGGGATCTCAGCCCCATCCAGTCATCCCTAAGAAAATGCATAGTATGCAACATCTAATTTTGTACTAAGGAGTTTGGGGAGGAATTGCTCATACTTGTCTCTCCAGCCCTGGAGCCTTTAGGAAGCATGCTCTTTTCTCCACTGAGGAGGGAAAAAATCCACTCTTTAGATAGGAATGAGAACTTGCACACTTAGTGATGCCACTTGTTTCATCGAGTGGACATAAATGAGAGCTCAGGTTGCCTGACTCCCTCATGAATTAGTCTTGAGACTTCAAGTCTGTGACAATGTAGCTCCTCCTACATTAAAGTTAACTATTTTCTGTTTGCAGATTGTGACCCTCTTGTCCTTTCTGCATTGTTAAATGGAGCAGGGTGGGGGATCTAGCTGGAACCCAGAGAACTGCAGACCAAGCTCTCCTGTGGGCACCCCCAACTGGGAAAAGTTCAGTCACTGATCTGCTTTTCAGATGAGAGCAGATTAAATAGGAGGCAAGACTATTTCCTTAAGACTGCCATTTACAAGTAGATGGATGCATTTTGAAATGAATGATAATCAGTTAATCTGCTCCTGCCTATGGTTTGTCTCAGGACATTTCTCAGTGTTATCTGAGATGCAGTGTTATCTGAGATGGGCTGGTGGGCAGATTTGTACAGCACAGCTTGATGCTGAGAGTCCATTAGGTTTTCATCATTTATTCTCTATATTGATTCACTGTTACACACACTTCTGCTGCTCAGAAGTCAGATAGTGTCCTCCCACCAAAAACTAAAAAAACCCACCCCTCTCTACATAACTTTGGGATCTACTAATGCAATTGAGAGTTATGACTGTCCTCTATGAAATGGTGTAAGTGCTGTTCTCTGGGTGAGAGATCTCTCCCTCTGTTTTTCCCTTTCTCTCTCAATATACCTCTCACTACAATCAGGTTTTGGTACTTTTGATAAGGATAGCATACAAATGCCTCCCCAGCACAGTCTGAGGCTGTGCAGAACCTGCTGCCACACAGGGAAAGGGCTCAAGGATGTCAGTGCAAACTGGATGGAAATCTTTCTTACCTTGAGAGATCTCAAAGGGTCACCTCATAGGAACACTTTAAGTAGTTCTTAAAGTAACTTTTAGTGAAGCTATGCAGTCTTACTGCACTGAGTGAGTAAAACCTAAGTAAGCACACCTCTTGGCTCTGTGTGGGGGTGAAACCACCCTACATAGCATTTTCATCCTGACAGCAAGGGAAAAGAATGGTCACTGCCTTGCTGCATTTATTGTATGTGTCATGTCTTTCCTTGCAGTGTCTGCTCTGTGGATGGACACAGGATATCTGTCTTCAGAGCTGCCAATCAATAACTTTTATCAATATTCACTGAATTTTTAGAGCAGAGAGCCGTCACATTGCACCAGGAGACAAGGACAAGTCTGTGTGTTAGACAGCTTGGCATGTTGTGCTATTATCTCTCTATCAGTGCTGTTCTGAGGTTCTCCCACAGAGTGTCTGGGGAGTTTACTAGTCTTTCTGCTGGGTATCAAACTGCCACATTTTGCAGTAAAACTCGTCTTTACCAGTCCCATTAATAGGTCTTAATGGGAGGCCACTGGGAGCCCAGTGAGCCTGGGAGTTCACCTTCAGCCCCTGTCCATGGCCCAGGTGCTCTGTTGAGGCTCAGCTCTGGGCATGCAGTTCTGGCCAGAGTGGAGCTGCAGAAATGCTGGTCTTTGTATCAGCTATGCTTGTGCCTGGCAGGGGATTCTGCTGCTCCAGGCCTGTGAGCTGGGTCAGCCAAGGACTTTCTTCATCACCATGAAGTTGTCTGATGTAGGCTGTCAACTCCAGCTTGCCCTACCCAGGTATTGCCTTGGCTGATAAAGCTCCTGTCACTGTGCCTGCCTTGCTCCTGTCCTTTAGGGAGCAGCTAGTCCCTGCTGTGTCCTGATCATAGCTGAAGGGTCAGCTGGGGTAATCCATAGTGCTGGGAGTTATGTTTTGATAAATGAAAGCTCTGGAAAGAAAGGTCTCTCTATTAATAAAGTATAAATGTGAATATGATATTAAATATTCAGATGACTCCCCCTTGCTCCCAAACCATTCCAAGCTGAGGATGGATGTAGCTGTTGAAGGAACCTAGTTTCTGTCCTCAAGCACTAAGTGCTCTGTGATATATTCACTAGTGTAAGTGCCTCGTGCATTGATGGGAGAGGTGCTTGTGTCTGTAGAGGTAGGTTATGGGTGCTCCTTCCCTCAGGAGGTGCCTGGAGTTGAGATCCCCCTGGACATCTAGATGCTAGAACTGGCATGTGCTGCTTGGAATTCTGCACTCCACAAGGTGGGTTTTGCACAGACTTACTGCAATGCCACCAGGAAGACTTGTAGAACACAACCAGGTTTGCAGATGTAGCATCCTTTGCACTTGCAATCAACCAAGCACTGTTCAGGAGCACTGCACAACTTTGGAGATCTGTTGACCTGAAGCCTAGAAAGGTAACCCTCTATAATATACCCACATATGTCAGCAGTTGTGGTTCACTCTTGGTCTGACTCCTTAAAGGTGAAGAGGAAGTGGATTGTGCTTCTCATTGCTGGCTGCCTCTTATTTGACAGACTGCTGGGCCTCAGTTTGACAGCTGAGATAAAACAGAGGAATTTAACAACTCTTTAAATGAAGCAAGATAACAGAAATCAAATATGTAGATGAAGAGTCACAACTACAACTGTGCTGGGCTGCTGTTCAGGCCAGATGTGGAAAAGGTGAACACCTGTGAATGTGTGGAAGCAGCTAGAGACACCTATTTCAAATCTGTCTTTACAGCTAATTTCTGGAAGTCTTTCTGTTCAGCAGCATCCCTGTGTGTACTTCATGAGCCAGCCCAGCAGGTGTGTGAATGCTGCTTGTCTCCTCTGTCACCAAACCTTGGCACACACACAGAGTGGGCAGTGAGAACTAATCTGGAGTCTGCTGCTTGCCCTTCGTGTCTTAGTGTTTCCTGTCAGGGGACATAAATAACAAGCAGAAGGGATGCAGACAGGGCAATGCCTTGGCAGGCTGCTGTTCCAAAAGGCCTGTGGCCAGCCTCTGCTCTCAGACACTCAGCATTTCCACTGGGATCAACAGTCAAAACTAACAGTAAGGAGAGTTCCCTTCACAGATGCACTGCCTTGGTCAGAGCAAAAGAGCAGTTAAATTTGGTATTCCACTTGCCAAATTGCCTCAGCTGAAAGTAATTTTGCAGAAACTGTGCACAAACCCAGCAGGCAGTGGTCCTGGAGGTCAATATGAATTACTTGATAAGTGCTCAGCAAGTCTCTATCTGTCTTTTATTTCTAGAGAATCTTATTCCTAAATTGCCTGACTTTGTTGGTTGTATGCTTCCTATTTTAGGTATGTACTTTGTAATTGGGAATGAAGGGCCAGAGTCCTGGCTCTTAACTGGAGGCAGATGCCCCTTTTGATTGTTGCCTTTAAAATTTTCTCAAAGTGGAACAGTGTTCTTTCATGGAGCTGTTCAGTATTGTTTGGAAATGAGGAAAATACTGCCACGTATCAGCTGTGAGTGCAATAACACCTCTGAAGAGGGATTGGAATCTAAAGTTAATTTCTCCTTCCTTTTTCCTTTCAGACTTGTTCAGACTGGTCCAGGACTACTTTTATCAGCTAGCTGTTCTTTCTAGAAAAACCTTTTTAACAAGCAAATGTCATGGTCACAATTAATATCTGCAGTTCAAATGCCACAGAGATTGATATTCTCATCCCTCATGAGAACTAGTGTCACGTGGCCTATTTGAATCATCCCAAAAAGTCAAGTTGGCTTAGTCAAAAATTCCATAACTATTCAGCATGGTTTATAATGAAGGATAAACATTTGAAAGAAGCTGCCATGAAGCCTGTGATGGGGAATGTTGCAGAGATAAAGCAGTGCAGGGTGGATGTGCTGCGTGTGATGTGCTGTAGAGGTAAAGCAGTGCAGGGTGGATGTGCTGCGTGGTGAGCATGGCCTGACACAGCCTGGGCCAAGGTGTGAGCTTGCCCCCACAGTCAGAAATGTTGTATTTACTGTGCCATGCTGTGCATCACATGTGGAATTCTGCTTCTTTCTAATTGCCTTATCCAGTAAGTCAGATGTGCTGTAAATGATTAATTAGCTTCTGTAGAGGTAAAGCAGTGCAGGGTGGATGTGCTGCGTGGTGAGCATGGCCTGACACAGCCTGGGCCAAGGTGTGAGCTTGCCCCCACAGTCAGAAATGTTGTATTTACTGTGCCATGCTGTGCATCACATGTGGAATTCTGCTTCTTTCTAATTGCCTTATCCAGTAAGTCAGATGTGCTGTAAATGATTAATTAGCTTCAACTGTTATCACTTGCTTTGGGTTGGTCCTGGATGGCTCAGGCTGGGTCTGTACATACAGCCATGCCATGGTGCTTCCTCAGGGAGCTTTCATTTCGAAACAAAGTGCAGGCAGGATGCATAAAGGCACCAAAAAAAGTATAACTCAGGATGGACTAAGGAAATTAATCAGAGAGGTTGAGGTAATCATGGCAAAAAGCAGCCATGCTGCAGCTTTCCCACGGATCAGCTTGTAAGGTGGATGTGCAGCAAGGCTGCCCTGCCTGGCCCTTCCTCCTGCATGTGCACAAAGGCAACATGCTGGGAAAGCTTAAAAACTGAAGTTGAAAGTGTCTCTCTGCTTTGTTCCTTTCTTTTTTTTTTTTTTTCCCCTTAGCAGTTAGTCCTCAGCTAAATGTAAGCAGAGAGGCATCCAAAGCAGTTCAAACTGTTCAGTATCTGGTTTGGTGCTTCTGTTTTGCTTCTGGTTTTGCATCCTGCCTGTCTGACAGCCTGCCCTTCACTCAGTGTCTAACTGCACTGGTCACTTATTTTTCTAGACCCAACCTGCTGAAAGGGCAAAGAGGATGAAAAGGAAAGACTTGCAGTTGTGTTTCTTTAGAGCCTGGCAGACAGCTGGCTCACCACTACTGACAGCAATGAGATGGTGTGCTAAGGCTGCCCTTAGCTCTGAGCACTAATTCCCTCTCCCCACTGACATCATTATGCTCATTTCCTAAAATCTTCTTAGGAAAGAGGAACCAGAGGGCCCAGATGGGTTCCTGCTCTCTGCCAGCCCTCCCAGCCCTCATGCAGTTAGGCAGTCAGGGCTAATGCCAGGTGGTTAAACCTGGCACAGTGAAGATACAGGGAACCAGAGTCTGAGCTTGCTTTTACTGCTCAGCTTGGATGGGCAGGGATTTACTGGAGGGCACTTGAGCATGGGAAGGCTACTCTCAGATGTGGAGATGGGGGATTTTGGGAAGGGACAGGGAGTGATCTGTTCTGCTGGGTCAATGCTGTGTTACCCCTTCCTGTTGGATGGATGGATGGACAGCAAAGCATTTCAAAGTGTCTCCTCTGTGCCCTCCCCAGGTGGAACTGCAGCTGCCTTAGGGAATGGGATGCACAAAGACTGCCCAAGAGTGCACAGCAATGAGTATTGGCATGTCCTGCTTCACTGGAATCTCGTGTCTCACTTCTGTGAAGCTTCCATTTAACTCTTGTTGGAGGATGAGGACTGAGACATTGCAGATATGGGTACTGGGCAGAGTCAGCAGCCACAGGAAAACAGCAAAGAGCTTTTTTACATATTCCACTGGTAATATTCTGTTTCTCTACCAAACACTAACTTTTTAAGCGGTGCTGTCTCAATTTTTTAAATTCACTTTGTCAGCTTAGTTGCAGGCAGAGAGAGAACAGTTTGGGCCTTTTTTAATTCCTCAGACTTTCTAGTCAGAGATTCACCAAGGAAACTTGTATCTGGGCCACTGGAATTGCCTGTTACTACTATTCCACCCTCCCTTTGCTGCCAGCTCATCCACACAGACTGATTCCTGTGGGGCCTCTTCCTCCCTGTTTGGTGTTCATTGCAGCCCAACGACTGTTCCTATCTATCTGCTCTGAGCTGGCCTACCTGGAGCAGGTCTCCATGGTGGTTTCAGCTCCAGCAA
>NW_008683191.1:0-1624 GCF_000695815.1 Acanthisitta chloris
CCGGGAGCCGCCGGGGAGGGGGGAGAAAGAGGCAAAACGAAGTAAGAAGCAAAGACAGGAAAGCTCCCGGCCCTTGCTGGCCCGGCAGATGTGAGGTCGCGCCCTTGGCATTTGTAGGCAGTGCGGGTCCTACTGCTCCAATGGGAGCTGAAACTCCTGTCAAAAGCCAGAGGAGGAGAGACGTTGGCTTTTGAACTGATTTCCTCTGCCTCGGCAGCAAACCCTGGACAGTGAATTCTAAGCCCTGGGCTGGCTTCTGCTGAAAACAAGCTGAAAATCCGTCTTGAGGTTGTCTGTTCCTGACCCCTTGGAGATTTTAGCAGAGACACAGTCAGTATATTCCACGTTATCTCCAGTGCGCATCGGTTTTACAATTCCTATACAACACCAGAGGCTTGCTCCTTACCCACAGTGCTGCCCTGACAGTGCCTAGATAGGAACTGTCAGGTCGACTTTTACAGTCTTCATCCAAGGTAATGCCTTATCACACGTTTGACCCTCACAGCGGCCGCAGCACCCTGGCCCTGTGTGTCTCCTGGAAGGTGGGGTGATATCTGGGGTCCCGAGGTCTCCTGCTCCCAGCCCGGCAATGCTGCCAGGCCTGATGGAGCTGGAGGGCAGGCAAAAGAAAATGCAATGACAAAATCGGAACGAAACTGAAAACATGTTTCAGATTTAAACATAATCTATTTTTAAACCGGGTGACATGTAAATATGAAGCCCTAATTAACAGACGGGATTTTAGCCCATGAGAGCATTTTCCCAGCACGGAGGCTGGGCGTGTTTCTCCTCCCGGCGTTGGTGGAATCGCCTGCTCATCCTCCAGCTGCTTCTGCTTCGGCTCCCCCCACCACGGGACACACCGCATCTCGCCTTCGCTTCCACCCCCAGAACCCACCTGACATCCCGGAATGGAGGAGTGAATTAGTGCGACTCCTCCAAGGTTTGCTGCAGGGGGAGCAGAGCTGTGGGCAGCTTCGGCCGTGCTGCCGCGCACATGTAGGGGGCACACAATGCAGCCCCTTCCATTTTGTGAGGGTATGACTCCAAATTATTGCCAAATTAATCTTTCCAGAGCACAAAACTGCACTCGAGTAACACAGGGAAGAAACACTAGTCCCTACCAAAAGGGAACACAACTTTAAAAACACAAACTTCAAGTTCAACCTGGCCAACTAGTTTACACTGAGAAAAAAATCCCACAGCAAACAGCAAAAATCAGACAATCTTGGGAGAAAAAAAATATCCCCTCATTGCCTACAGCTCTAGGGTACGCTTCCTGCTGTGACAATACAACCAGTAACGACGGCTGCACCCAAGCATGGCTTTTCCGAAAAGAATCATCACAGCATCAGAGGAGCAACTAACATCCTTCCTAGGAGCACAGCTCTTTGTGCTTTGCAAAATGTTGTTCTCCCTATCCATTATAGTTGGACTTGGCATCACGGAGGAAAGAATGTGGAAATAGGAAGGAAGGAAGCAAGGAAGGAAGGAAGCAAGGAATCAAGGAAGGTTGGTTAATATCTATATGCTTGTCGTGGATAAATCATGACTAGCCTTTCTTTAAACAGAATATGAAACTCGAGAGCTTTGATCGCTGGGATCTGATGTTCTCGTGGGGGAG
>NW_008683191.1:1640-1997 GCF_000695815.1 Acanthisitta chloris
GGGGGAGCGGCCTGCTGCAGCTGCCGAAGAAGAAACACAAAACTCCTTTACTCGATTCAGTTCAAAAAGCACCTACTGTGAGACCGTCTGGTCTAACGTTCATTTTTTATTCTACTGCAACGCTCATGCTACGCGAAACGCAATAGGAATTTCCATACCAGCATTTACATCCAAATGGACCCGCTGCGATTCACGCTGATGTGTAACAGTCCTACAATGCAGCCCCTTCTGGCAAGTGCCGCGGTGACGGCGCACCGGCCAGCAGGACTCACACCCGGCCTGTCACGGAGGGGCACCCCGTGGGCCGGGGCTCCGTGGACCCATCACGGCGACACCGACGAGGCTGTGCCCGCCGGG
>NW_008683192.1:0-8785 GCF_000695815.1 Acanthisitta chloris
AAAAAAAAAGAAGCTATTTTTGAAAGAGAAATCGCCTAAAAATTTTCTTAAAGCAGGAAACATATTTTCTTTAGTTCTTTTATAAAGTAGGAACCAAAATGTTTGCAATTGAAACCTCTTTTTCACTGTCTTATTTTAAAAGACTTTTATGCCATAATAAGAAAACTTTCACTGTCTTGTATCTGAGAAAATAGTTGCAAAAAAATGAATTCGAGACGACTTTGCAAGTGTGGGAAATATGATACAGAAGTATAGAGGCAATAGCCAAAGTCATCCCAGTGTATCAATCATGCTTAAATATATGCTGAATTTTAAGCAGTTAACTAAATTGGATCAGGTTGAAAAGTGGTGCATGGAGTGAGTTTGGAATGAACAAAGGAACTTCTCACCTCCTTATACTCTTTGTACTGTAAGACTGAGTCACAGTCCAATTCTCAAAAAAGCAGACATGGAAAAAGAAACAATGGTAGAACTTTCTGCTTTTAGCACAAAATGTTAGAAGTCTTCCACCAGTAGGGATATGGAATTCACATTTTCTTCAGGTTTCTGGAAACTGCATAAGAAGTTGAAGTGAATAAAATAAATCATAAGGGAAAAGCCTGCCTACTAGTAAAAATCACTTAAAATCTGGTGGACTATATCATCAGGCATTTAGTGAATAGGTTTTCTCATTAAAATACACTTTGCAGTAGTGACTGCAGCATTGCTACAGGAATATATTAACATTAGACTGATGATTAAAAGTGAAATTAACTTTAAAAAGTTTGGATGTTAAAGAGCAAGGTTTCATAAGAGGAAGGAGTATTAGGCTGACAGAATTACATTCTCAGTCATCTTAAATGGCCGTTTATGCGAAGAGACACTTAAACAATGCAACAAGGTAAAATTCAGTTTATTCACTTACAAGCTTCAGGAGGGATTCTTTCAAAAACAATTTATTCAGCTTAGATATTTGGAAGACATCTTGTTATCAGGCTGTAGGGTCTTTGATACTTTCAATGCGCAGGACTGCAAAGTCATGGGTTGGTTCTTACAACTGAAAGTACTGAAAGTACTAAAAGCTATTTTGCTTTTAACATTTCTAATATCTGTTAGAACCATTCAAGGGTTTTCTCTGCTTCTTGCGGTACTGAGATCAGAATTTCCACCCTGTCTTATCTTTGGTTGTTTTTTTTTTATTTTGAAAAGTAACTAGAGGATTTTGGATACCTCCCAGGATGATAGTTTACATGCTTAAGAGAACCTAGGTAGAGCTGAGGATGCCCTCTCAGTAAACAATGGAACTGTGCACAGCTATACAGAGGAGCAGGCACATGGGCTTGAATCAAACATTATTGTATTAAGCATGGGATCAGCCACCAAGCTCCTTAACCTCTGAATCTAGCAGTGGTTTTCATCTTGCTGAACTTCAGATATAGCACTTGTCATTTAAACTAATAATGTTTGAATCAGTTTATAGTCAAGGAAGACATTTAGGCACTGGGCCATGTTTCAGGGGAGCTTTTATGGCACCTACTGTGAGATGAGAAAAGTTGAGCCTGCCACTCTAGTGAGAAGGTTACACTCTGTACTCCACTTCCTGATGTCTGTTAGGCTCAGATGAATGTAGCCCAATGAATCACAGCCTCATTTGTGCCACCAAGTACAGTTAGGCCCACCCTCATGCTCAAGTTAAAGCTCTAATTAATGAGTCATTGAACCAGCCAACTGTCTTGTCTCAGGCTGGTGCCCTCTGTATTTCTGTAAGACTATGTCTGAAAAGCCTGATGTTTCAAGGACAGGATATCAGCAAAATAGCCCACCCTGCTGTGAGAGGTGTGGTGAAGGAGAGGGATATTCTGGATGTGCCTAGTGTTTGCTGTGAGACTGATAACCTGCACAGGAGGAGCTCTCTGCCAGCTTTCTGAGATGTACATGCAAGTCATAGTCTCAGCACATCAACAGAATGTCAAGAGATTCATTGGACCAAGGATGAAAGCTCTGACAACAGTCAAATGCATCCTATAAGTGTAATTCTGTGCTCTTGACTGAAATATTTAAGCTCTGAAATTCTCTCTACCACCTTCCTTGAGACACCTTAGTTTTGTCATGCGTTGATTATTATTAAATTCAGTTTTATTTTACTTTGCAGCCTATTAATGCCTTAGTTTATTACACGGCTGTCCTTGGTGTATTGTTTTGACTACTTTGCCATCACATATATCTGATAAGAACTTCTTTGTCTGGCACTCTTAGTATGTCAGTTTAAAGCTTGGTTTTATTATAAGATTACAGCAGAACACTACAGCTTTCTGTGTAATGTCAGTCATAGGACTAATCAGCATTAACTCCTAGCTATTCTAGCACATTTGCTGGAAAAATATCTGACAGATTTGATCTCATTTAAGATGGAATGATGTTCCCAGATAATTTGTGGCAATTACAAACTTTTCATTCCCTTCTCTATCAAAATAAAAACATGAATAATTATTGAGAAGAAATAAGAAAAATGAATTCTTGTCCCTCTGAGAAGAGAACAAAAAGGCAAACACCTGATATAGGCTGATTTAAGTATTGCAAGATGCGAAGACATACTGATATGCCTGCATAAGGACCTATATGGAATGAAAAGTAATACTTTTTATTTATCAGGGGCTAAATTTTGTTATGAAAGAGAAAACTCCTGTGAGGATTAAGGAAGGATATGAAGACAATGCCACTCTGGTTACCTTATGTCAAAGATCTTCAAGGATATGCATATGATAGCTCTCTAAAAAAATGGTTTCAAGACAATTTTTAGGCATCCATTTAGTAATAAGCTAAGAGAAGTACCTGCCATACTTTATCAGATTAGTAGCCTAACTTGCTTCTCATCTTTAGAGAGTACAGATTCTGGGTTAGTAAGAACAGTGTGTTAAAGGTATTTTCAGTGAAAAGCAGGACATATTTTCGGAATTTCTATTGTATGTGTCAGTGCTTGCTAACAGAAAAAATTCTGTTTAGGAAAACTGTTGGCAAATTTATTGCAAAGATTTGAATTAAAAGACAAAGTATATAGGGAAGCAAGTGCTATGTGTCCTCAGATTACCAACCATTCACTCTATGACTGCTGGAGATAACCACACCTTGAGTTACATAAACTACTTTGAAGGCAGAAGTCACAGATGAAAACTTTTCAGTTTAATCAAAGAGTTGGAATCATGAAGGGCCTTGGAAGTCTGCAAGCAGGTTGGTTTGACTACAGTGACAAATGTCTTTTGCTTCCTAATGTGTCATATTCACAATTGAATGTAGTTTGATTTCTCTTTGTAAATTTCCATAGCATTTTTTTTTTGTGTACATTTGTCAATGTCAGTGCTTGGGCTGATTATATTGCAGCCTAAGACAAGTATATCCTCCATCTTGGAGATCTAATTCTTCCCTTCATGGACAGTTATGGTAACTGCGGTTGCCTTGGGAAGTACTGATGGTCTTCTCTTCCATTTATTTCCATCTCCTGACATTGGTCTGCTTATTCTGCCTCTGTTTCTCTAGAGAAAAAATCTCGGGTATTCTGCCTTGAATAGTATGCTTTTCCCAAATAAACTCACTTTCATTGCTAGTCTTTGCAATTCTCTGCTTACCAATGTGTTGGGCTGTCTTTTCCCTTGCCTTTTCCTTCTTGTTGCTTTCATCTTCAGGAAATTTTAAAATATCTTATCACCAGTAGTCTCTTGATAGTCCAAAATATGGATTTGTGTCTTGAGTGACTTGAAAATAGTCGCATCTTCTAGAATTGATACTGTATAAGAACTAGCTATATAAGTTCCCAGCTATAGCAGATTGGTGTTTTCCTGGCTGCTGCTCCACTTGTTCATCTTTAATTATGGGGAGAAAAATATCAGTGTCCTTCTAAGAAATTCCTTTCACTTAATAATTAAACCTTATGTTTTTCATTATGCAATTTCTCCATCAGGCAGTTAGCTTTATGCTGGAGCCCAAGAGGTGAGAAATGGTGACATAACACATTACATTTCACACTGCGTCACTTGAACGTGTGAAGTGTCTCTTGCAGACGGCTCAACTTTCACAATTTGGCAGTAACGCTTTTAATGCCCAACTGGATTTTCTCTTTCAGCTTTTCCAGGAAGCCTTTCTATTCTGAAATTGTACGCCTTGCTTTATTTTTTCTGACATCTGATTTTAAGCTGAATGCCCCTTTGTGCTCTGTCTGTGACTGCAGCTCTCCAGCTGTCTGCTTCTCATTCCCTCACTGCTCCACAGAGAGCTTCAGGCACAGTAGTTAAGTCTTGCAGGTCAGTAACTTTACTTCTTACTACAAGAATCCTGGATGTCAGATTGTTCCTCAAATAATAAATAGCAGCTGGTCCCTAGTGCCTGCTTCAGGCCAGTTAATTTTGTATTTTCCAGTACCCTTTCTGTTTGTCTCCATTTGGGCTGAGAGGCTTCTGTTCAGAACAAGCTAAGCCAAGCTTCTTAGGTGAGACTTTGAGAATCAGTGGTATATCTTTTAATCTGAGAGCTGTTCAGTAATACAGTGATCTACTCGGGTTTTTTGGTGGCTGCTTGTTTTTTTCCCCCTGAAGAGTGTCATAGGGTCAGAGTTAATGGGTTTTTGCTGTCTTTTCAGAGCTCAATTTCAAATATCTATCTTAGTCCACAACTCTACAGTTCCCTGCAGTGGCAGGATCCAGGGATATTACATACACAGGGATGTATATGTATTTTATACATTCTATTATGTTGTCTTTCCAATGGTAAATTACTCATGTAGTGAGGATACATGTCACATGCATATTCTTTAGCGTTTTATTCATAGCTATAACACCCATTGCAAGGAATTTGCATATATTGTTGGTTATATAAATATAGGTAATACCTAGAGCATTACTGACACCTGATACCTGTTACTGAACCCTTTCAGCATGACTGCTAAAGAAAAAGTTGAGGACATTTGAGGGAGGGAAGCACCTTTGGGAAGGTGCCTCTGTGCACCCTGGCTTCTGGGCACAAAAAATTGGAACAGCTCTGCTGTTCCTCTGAATAGGTCAGTCTATGGGGCCATAGAAAGGAAGTGGGCAGTGGGACCAGACCCTTTCTATTTCCCCACTCACAAGCTTCTCTGGCCCACCTTGCAGTGGCACAGAGCACCCATCTGGGACGTGATCACTGCACTGCCTCAAATTTGAGATACAGGTAGGTGTCCTCTTTCCACTGCAGCTGGCAAGTCTTGGCCCAGCCTAAGGTAAACAGTGCACAGCAGAGAGCTGCTCTCTGTGTGTGTTATATGACCTCCTTCTCTGCAGATGAATCCATGCGCAGACGCAGTGCCCTTCTGACGAGGGTTTTGCCCACAGTGGCACTAGCCTGGGAAGGAGAGGAAGGTCTCCTTAGCTGGTGCCCTTTCCAGTAAGACATCTGGGGTGATACAAGTCAGATTTATTGACAGCATCATAGCCCATTATAAGATGTCAGTATACAAAGCACCCTAGGACACACATGGTAATCTTTTCTACTTGCTGAACACAGTAGGGCTATGATTTTATAGCTCATAGGTGTTACCTTTATGTAAGGAATAAATCAACCAGTTTCTTTTTTTTCTATGATGTTATTATTCATCAGCCTCACATTACAGAAGGTTCGTAGTGCTATTTGTACAGGTTGTCATCATTAATCTTTGCCTCTGTGTGATGATTCATTGTCTAGCACTTTTGTTAATCTTTCGTCACTACATAAATTTCAGGCATGGGTGAAAAACCCTGTGATCAACAAAAAAGGCTAATTGCACAACAGTTCCCAAAAAAACAGGTGAAAAGCGCACATAAAGTAATTTATAGAATTCTCATATTATCCTGTAAAGATTTCTTTTATCCTTAGGAAAGCCCTTTACATCACCTATATAGAACAATTGAGTTCTTTAACATGAGAAATGTTACTTTCTCTTTTTCCTTGAGGCACTGATTTTTTATTGTTCTCTAGAGCAGATTAGATGGAACAGAAAGACATTTGATGATAGCCTTCTCTAAGATCAGCCTGCTTCTGTAGTATTTGTAGGAACAAATGATTTGTGCATAAATATGCATGAAGATTCATATTTTATAAAGGAAACCTATCCTAGAAGTTTGATAAACCTTGGATTTTCATCTGCTAAGTCATAAATAGACTGTAGAAATTTTTTTTTATTCCTTTTAGGCAATAGCTATACTCCATCTTATTAAATAGTTCTCTCAGAGGAAAAATGCACCATGCTTATAATAGTTGGATCAGATAAGAGCCACTCAGTTTTTAAATTGTTTGTAGATACCATTCAGAGACCTGTTACAGGTTGGGAAAAATCTGGATCTATCTATCAATGGAAAAAGGACCAGAAATTAGTGTATAAAATATCCATAGCTAGTAATTGATCGGACCCTAATTTTAATACCTTGAGAAAAAAATAATTATACTTTTCTTGGCTAGTAATAAAAATGCAAGAAGAAAGTCCTGTTTTCATACAAAGACATGTAATAGATTAAAATGCCATGTCAAGGACCTACCTACACACAGTTTTGGGCTTGTTTTCAGCTGGTTTTTGTATTTTGTTTTATCTGTGGGTAGCTGTCTACAAGCATCCTTCAAATGAGTTTTATCAGTTTTATGTCTATCAAGCTGTCTGTGAGGCAAGTGGCAGCTGCAGAGTCTGCCTCAAGTGGTCTGTATGGAATTCCTGTTGTCAAGAATTCTGCTTCTACTTTCAGCTTCATTCTTCATTTCTCCTCAGCTTCCTCTGAGGTGCTCAGACTGGCAGAAGAAAACAGACCCAGAAATGTTTCAGTAGATGATACAGAACAATTAAACTGTAATGTTATAGAGAGACATCAAAGAAGCCCAACAATCAGTTATCCTAGTGAGATAGCACCAAACAGCATTAATCATGGTGCAAGGGCAATGTGGTTCATCGATCACTCTTAAATACAAGAGATTTCTAACCAAAATAATTTCTGAAAACTTTTTTAACATTCAAAGTTTTAAGTGTTTTGACAAGCTCTTGTTTTCTGGGGTTTTTATTTTTTTCAGATGTCACAATTGATAACCACACATTATAGAGATTCTCTTGATTCTGTAGAGCTTAGGTCAGTAACAACAAGGTTGAGTGCGTGTGGATCAGAATCGGGGGGAAGGCCAACAAGGCTGACGTCTTGATGGGAGTCTGTCTCTTCTCGCAGGCAACTAGCAGTAGGACAAGAAGGCACAGACTCAAGCTCTGCCAGGGGAGGTTTAGGTTAGATATTAGGAAGAGATTTTTTACAGAGAGAGTGATCAGGCATTGGAATAGGCTGCCCAGGGACATGATGGATTCACCATCCCTGGAGGTTTTCAGGATGAGACTGGATGTGGCACTTAGTGCCATGGTCTAGTAACCACGGTAGGGCTGTACTCAATGATCTTTGAGGTCTCTTCTAATCCAGCTGATTCTATGATTCTATGATTCTCTTGATCCTGCTATGATGTTGTTTCCATTTTTTCCTTTAAATGAGCAGTATTTCAGCATCCATAGAAAGACTTCCTTCTCCTCAAACTAGGGCGTGAGGGAGACATAATTGTCTTCCTGGTCTGTTTCTTGTAATTTCCTCTGCTAGTTATGCAAAGATGAATATTCTGAATATTTAGATAGTAAAAACTGATGTCTGTCTTTCCATTGAAAGACTATATTCCTTGAGAGTTCAAGGAGAAAAAGTATGACAGTGTAATTCTACGACAAGCTGAAGCCCTTTAAAAAAATAAATTGTAGTGTTGTCATTGGATTTTTGTCCCTTGTATTTTTGTGCAGTTTTACAAACATCATTAAGCTTTTATATCTATTGTAGATATTGTCTGAAGAATCACAGCTATCTTCTTGAATTCAGTAAATTCTGAGGACACATACCTCAGGTGTTCCAGAAATACTGACATTCTATTAACTGCAAAGAATGTAATCCATTCTGTATTTGTGATTCCAAGCAAGTATCAGTTTATCTTGGCAAGCGGCACTTCCTTATTCACTCAACAACAGAAATACCCAAATAATTAATAAATTTACAAAATGGGAGAGTGTTGGAGGAAGGGGAAAATTAAGCACAGGGTAGAGAACAGGAAAGGATAATAATTGAAAATATGCATTTAAGATAAAAAATGACAGTGCTCTGTTGCTATGAACTAGTCAAGAAGTTTATCTTGCTTCTAGGAAAGGCTGTTTTCATAGATGCAATAATAATAAATGCATTTTATTTTCACTCAAAGAAGGCAGATACTTACAAATATCTTTTTCACTTCTCTTAGTTGTTTAAATATTTTTAATACAAGACCTTTAGTAACTATACAGTGGCCCACTATTTGCAAGATTGGTTTGCCAAATGTTTCGAGACTATGGAAAGTACTAAAGCCTGGTTAATAAGGAAACCATACTTCCAAAGCAGGAAATTATCTATAGAGACATGGAAAGTAAGTCATTAGGAAAGGGCACTTTGGGGATAAAAAGGATAAACATGTCAGATAACATACATTTTGAGGTAGTCTGAGGAATCTCTCAGGGATAGTGAGGCAAAGCAATAGGCAGAAGCTGTGAGGACCCTTTATCCCACAGCTGAACCTTTTGGTCAAAGTTCACTCACAGCCCTTTCTTGTTCTTAGAGCTCTGAAGTAAAAAATGTGTCTGGAAACAACAAGCCCCACAAGCACTGGAAGCCTGGTGAAGCCTGGCTATGACTTTTATCTTGATGAGAAATCTGATGGGAACATTGGCCAGAGGCTCTTGGCTGTGCCCTGTATTCCTGTGGCATCTTTCCCT
>NW_008683192.1:8800-21808 GCF_000695815.1 Acanthisitta chloris
ACTAGCCAGCAGAATAACAGTGTTCATATCAAAAAGGTGGTGGAGTGAATTTGTAAATATTCACACAGTGTCCTTTTATCTGCTCCCTTTCATAAATTTTGTAGCCACCTCTAACCTTCAGATTAAAACTGAAAACAAGCTCAACAAAATATTTATCTAATTTTTTAAAAGACGTTATAGAATATTAAGATTCTGGTTTTTAACTGGATACAGTAAAATAAACGAGAAGTAAATATGGTCTGTACTCTCTCTTCAGCTTCTGCATACCTGACCATGACAGATAGTCTTATCAGTATGTTCACTGTGCATTTTCTGGTCATGTTTCACTTGTGCCTGAAGGCAGTCTCACTTCTGCATTGCAACAGATGATGTAACTTCAATTTTCACCGGACATGCCCAAACTTATTTCTCCTTTTCAAGAATAAATAGTTAATTTCTTCCATAACAATGAGTGAAAGTGTGATTTTAGAAGTGCTGATGCTGTCCTAAGAGCTACCAAGAGTAATAGCCTCCTGTGAAAGGAGGAGTTCTTTGCTGAATGGCTAGATACATGCCAGGTTTTGGACAGATAGGTACTTTACATTAAGCAATGTAGCTATGTACCTGTCCAGGATCTGGGATTTAGTGCTCCCTTAAAATTCATTTTGCAAAATCCCTTGAATTAAGAACCTCACTCCTCTTTCTTTCTGAATCACAGGTTGCTCAGGTCTGAGGTGAAAATAAATACCATTTGATGTATGCCTTGCCCTGCCTGTTGGGGACAGCAGGCTGTGCAGTTGCAGGCACTGTTGGCACAGGGAAGTGCCTGGTCTTGCAGAGATCAGTGAGACTAGCCGGCTCTCTAGCAGTGACAGACAAATTCATATTGTGACCTCTGCTGCTGATTAAGACTGTGACTGTAGTGCAAGGACATCCTTCCAAAAAGGGACTGGAAACAGCAAAGACCAGGTATAAATAACAGCAAAAAACAGTGCTAAAAATGCTGGGTTTTGTTTGACACACAGTTGCAAAAGAAGGACAAGAGACCAGATGCAGGGAAGTAAAGCTTTTGCCAAAAAGATCATTGTCATCACACTGACCAGGCTCCATCAACACCTTGATATGCCTGTAAAGCCAACTTTCTACAGATTCCTATTATTCTGCTACCACCTGGTTTCGTTTTTCCTCCTTAAAACAAATGTTTATTAATCTCCTAGTCTCTTGTAGCCTTAAAAGAAAAAATCACAGCATGTCAGTGTATTAAAAGAGGGTCCATGTGGTCACCAGCATGGATACAAAAAGTTCTGTGAGAGTCTCAAGAGCTTTCAGGGAAGAGTTTTATTATCCTTTATTGAGATCAGGACAGATTCTTCACATCTTAGTCTGTAGCAACAGTTCTATTAATTTCAGTGGGGGAAGATTAGCTCTTAGCTGTGCTGAACAATCAAATACTTATCTCATTTTGCTTAGCATCCTTCTTCCTTTGCGTGTTTCACTATGTACAATCTCTCACAGAGAAAACCATGCTTGTAATACTACAATGCAATTAAATTTGTCATCTGCCATCTCTGATCACCAGAGCTTAACAATCAAGCTGAGGGGTTTAGTTTTGGATTTTTTTGAGATAGGCTGCCTAAGGTCAGATACCAGAAGGAATGAAAGTGCAGAGAAAAAAAGCTGTTGTGAAGAAACTGATCCTAGGAATGCTTTTGCTGGAAATAAATACAGTCTAGTACAAAAGATAAAACCTAGGGACCTCATCTAATCTGAAATGAACCTGAGATCCTGAAAGGACTTTCTGATGATGTTACACAATTGTGCACAGTTCTGAACCTTCGATGGCAGGAAAATCTGTGTGAATCTTTAAAAATATTAATATATAAAATTTCTTATACATTATGTGGATAAGAAATTCTTTTTAATGGGAAACACTGAGTTCTAAACCACACAAAACCAAACTCTCTTCACATGAAATTTCAAGTCAGATCTCACAGAAACTGCAAGAATTGTAGTAAATCTATCTGAGTCAGCAGTGGTTCGCATCCCCCTCTGGAAGAGGCCCCATTTCAAATTACTCTTTTGGACCAGAGTGTGTGGTGTGGGCAGAGGAGCTTCAACATCCTGCCTGGTATTTTTAGTGGATGTATCACGAGCCAGCAATGTGTGTTTGCAGCTCAGAAAGCCAACTGCATCCTGGGCTGCATCAAAAGAAGTGTGGTCAGCAGGTGGAGGGAAGTGATTCTGCCCCTCTGCTCTGGTGAGATCCCAGCTGAAGTACTGCATTCAGCTCTGAGGCCCACAGCACAAAAAGGGCATGGACCTCTTGGAGTGTATCCAGAAGAGGGTCACAAAGATCATCAGAGGGATGGAGCACCTCTCCTATGAGGAAAGGATGAGAATTGGTGGTATTCAGTCTGGAGAAGAAAAGACTCCGGAGTGACCTTATTGCAGCCTTTTGCTTCTTAAAGGGGGCTTATAAGAAAGATGGGGACAAACATGTTAGCAAGGTCTGTTTTGAAAGGACAAGGGCTAATGTTTTTAAGCTAAAAAGTCTGTTTTGAAAGAACAAGGGCTAATGTTTTTAAGCTAAAAAAGGGTGGATTTAGACTAGATGTAAGGAAGAAGGTTTTTACAACGAGAGTAGCAAAATACTACAACAGGCTGCCCAGAGAGGTGGTAGATGCCTCATCCCTGGGCACACTCAAGGTCAGATTGAGCAAGGCTCTGAGCAGCCTGATCTAATCAAAGATATCCTGGCTCATTACAGGGGTGTTGGACTAGGTGACCTATCATGGTCCCTTCCAACCCAAACCATTCTATGTTTCTATGGAATGTCTATTTTTATAATAAAATTTTTTTACAAAGAATGGTCATCATCTGCCAAAATTCTCACAGCTTTAACTCATTTCACTTTCCTATTTGCATTATCAATTAGTATTTCTGCCTTATTGCTTTCATGATTCCAGCCTACCACAGGCAACCAGCTATCATTACAGCACAGTGACTGCACAGCCAAACTGTCTTCTCTGGAGCAGCAGAGAGTAGCATAATTATTATTCTGAATGACAAAATAACGACCTTCCTATCTCTGTGTTTAATGACATAGCATTAGTTGTGGGCTCTTGTCACCCCTAAAAAGAGACAAATATAACAAGTACCTGTGTTTAACAGATAAAATTGACACTTTCCAAAGCTTCATTAGTACTGACAGATTGTCTGTGTGGCATAACAGTGTAGTGCCTAATTTGCTTTTAAGCAAGACACTGTAAATACTACCAGGAATATGGTGCTGTGTGCAATACTTGAATAACATATACAGCTAAGTTGACTTCAGTGCTTGTAATAGTCAAGCTGACAGCTCATTTAGGGGATGCCATGCAGTTCAGCACAAGAGGTAGGCAAACTTTTATTGCAATCAGGAAATGAATGTTCAGCAAGAATTAGCCACATATGAAAAATGTTGTACCTACGGGGTTTTTTAGCAGACACTGTATAAACAACTGGAAAACTCTTTAGGGAAACTGTTTTAAAAACTCCAATATGAATTCCAACAGTTAAGAAGTACCCAAGATGGCAGATGTCATGTCTGTAGCATAAATCTGGTGAATTAACTGGTGATGATGCTGCTCTGCCTGATACAGCCTTTGCCAAATGCAAACCTGGGGCCAAGGGCATGTGATGCATGCAATATGGCACCCTCAACCCATAGGGAACTACTGTACCAGGTGTGGCCAGATCCTTCCCCACATGGCTCCTGCTGCCCTGTCATAGAGGCAAACTCAAGAGGTGGCAAAGCTGCTGCTGCTGCCTCTGTTACTACTCAGCTGTCCCCTTCCAGCACAGGAGGCAGCGTCTTGGTGCCTTGCTGTACCTACATCTCGGTTCTTGTCTTCTCTCTCCCTACCTTGCACCATGGTGCTTACTAGTTTTGCCTTTCACAACCTAACTTTTCAGGCTGGCAGGACCTTGCTGAGCTGACTCATAGGGATTGTGCACAGGCTTCCTTTTCTTTGGATGATGCTGTACAAGCTAGTTCCTCTTACTGAAATACAGAAATACTCAGCTTATCTGGAAATGCAGCACCTGCCCAAAGTTTTATATTCTTCATTGCTATACACTTTGCCAGCAGTTTGTGAATGGCACCCATATGCATCAACAGCAGCTGAACAAGAATGGGGGGAGACAGCCCCCACTTGCTTCAGAGGACCTGAATTATGTAGGTGTGCATTGCAATACTGGCCAGGATGTCTAGGGAAGAGAAAGCAACAAAAATAATAAATATACATTTCTTTGTTTTCATTGATACCCATAGCACACTAAGGCGTTTTTAATCATTAGGTCTCAAAGATGAAAGTACTCTTAGTGTTTTGGCTGTGATGACCACTGATTAACTGCTTTATTCAGCAGTGGAGAATTTCCCTTCCCTTCCCTTTTACTGTTAAGAACAAGCTTTGTCACCAGATGAATTCAATTTGGAATAGAAATAGAGACTTTTAATTTAGTCTTTCATTTGTAGAATTACAATTCCTTTGTATTCCATAGTTTTGTCCCTATTCAATTTTTCCTCTTTTTTTCTAGTACCCTTAAAGTGAGTCAATTTAAAACATTTATTTCTCCTTGAATCTTGCCTTTTCTAACACACCCCTTGTGTGTCCACATTCTTTCAGACTGAAGTGCTGCAAAAGAACTGCTCAGAGAAAGGAAAAGCATATTACAGTTTGTGTGAAGAAAAGAAACAACTTTCCATTCCGTGTCTTCCTCTCATAACCCGGTCACCAGGTCACTTGTGGGTTCATTTCTCTGGTAATGTAGTTGGGTGCCATAGAACAGCTTTGTTAGAGAACAATAATTTATGCATCCTTTCACATTTTGAGAAGTTTGTTGTCTTTTTCTATCTCTGCTAATCCAATCCATCTAATTCAGCCCTTACAATAAATATCACCTATGCATGTGTTTATATGCTGCCTCTGTTTCATCCTCATTTATCTCTAAAAATCCACCTCCTGAGTATTCAGTTCAGCCAACATGAATCATGCCATATCCTCTGTCACATACTATTGGGTTTGCTGGAGCAAAATAATATTTTGGGAAGAATACAGAAGAAGAATTATAAAGCATTTCTATGGTATATCTGTGTTGATACAAGATGACTGAGAACTCGGTATAAGAAATCGTTGCAGTCACTTAACCTGAAAATACCTCTGCCTTCCCTCTACATTTAAAGTACTGATTTTTAGCTATACTTATATTTTGATACTGGAGTCACAGAAAAATATCATTTTAAGCAAAGGAAAAGAATAAAATTAGTTCTCTAAGACACTTGATATGAATGACGTTAAGTTTCAGAACAGCAGCACAAAAATTTGGACAAGCAAAAGCTAGAAAAATTTTTTGCCATTAGAGTGTTATGCTCTTTTAATAATATAATGAAAAGGGATCTGCAGCAGGTTAGATGTAGCCCCAAGAGACGGCTGTTGTTATAGGTAGCTGCCTTGCAAACACCAGGCTAAGTGATCCAGGAAATGTCCTGGCCTTTAAATAATGACGTGACAAGATACAAGGAATTAGAAAGATACAGGGCAGCCAGGCTAAGCTTTCCATGTTTCCACCTGGGATCTTGGAGCAAGAATGGAAACCTTCCACAGAATGGCAACAGTGCTGGTTAAAGTTTAAGTGTTTCATCTCAAAAACAGCAGAAAAGTGACTTGGCTCTGGTTTGTTTGGGTTTTTTTTTATTTAGCTAACAAAATTGCCAGATTATACATATTCATCTTCTTATTAAAAACTTCTATTAGCATAGGAGCTGGTGACACACCGAACATCGCGACAATACAGTGTGTGTAGTTTTACATCAGGCTTATTCTAAGTACTCCTTTTTCACACACAGCGAGCTTTTCAGTAGCTGCCTAGATCTATAGTAAAAAGAGCCTGTTTCAAAGTGGTGAATACTGTTTAAAATACTGCTAAAAATGCAGGTTCTAGTCCTGGAATCAGATATTCAGCATCTGAATGAGGCCCTATCATAGCCTGTCTCATAAAAAATCAGTATACTGATATTTAAGAGATGGTGGTCTTAGCACATGGGTCCTAATGAAACTGTCTTGTTAGGACAGACAAATCAATGTGCCTGTCAATTCAATGTCAATCAAATTCAAGAAAACCCTTCCTTTCTACTTATTCATCTTCAGTGACAATTTGCAGGTTATTTTTATGCAGGGTCATATTTATGAATGGTTACAATAGCTTTTGGGGTTCCCTTCATTACATGCAAGCTCAAAACTTTTAACACAGAGAGACAAGAATCTCTGGTTACCATGTATTACACAGATGTGGGTATGAAAAAAAACTGCTGAAACTTTTGAAATTCCTTTGGACTTCTAGCGCTGCAAATTAGAGAACTTGGGAAATATAGACATGAAAGCCTCTAAAGGCTCACAGAGTATATGGTTTGGCCATTGATCAAAGCAGCAGAGGTAAAAGGAGCAGCTGCAAGAATGCTGGTGGGTGTGTTAGGGACTGCACTTTTTGTTGTGCCCTGACTACTTTTACTCTGAACTCTTTACTTGTACTTTTACTCTGAACCTCTAGTCTGCAAGATTACTTAGGGGCTTGCCTGACAAGGTCTGGCTGAAGCACATACAAAAATCACAACCTTCAAACCTATAAACATTTATATCAGAAACTTGGCATACAACCAAAACAAAATAGAAGTTTAAATTGCTTGTAGCATAGATACAAACCACCATTTGGCTATCTGATAGAGGCCCAGAATATATTCATTCATATCAAATACCACATGACTATTTTTGAAAGTGAACGTTTGGGAAAATTTCAGCTAAATGCCCATTTGTAGAGAAGCAGGTTAAATTTAATAATAAAAAGCTTTTTATTTATTATTTGTCTAGATCTACACAGTGACTTAGAACTGCTTATAAAAGAAAATATACATGAAAATACTTACATAATGTACTGAAATCCCATGAAAGCAGAGAAAGTTGCAGCTATATTAATATTGTATATTCAATAAATGGAAGGACAGAACTGACAGCCCTAGAGAGGCAGAAATTTGCTATGAATCATTCTTTCAGAATTAAATATGCAAATTAAAGCAATTCAACTATAATCCACTGTAGCAGGGTGCTCTGTCTAGAGTGGGGGTAAACCAACTCAAACAACACCCCATTTTCAAAGCTGTCAGTGGTGAATGGAGAAGGTGGTGTCATGCTGCTCAATAATGTTGAAACCAGCCTGATTCATCAATTCCAAAGTTAAACACTCTGATAGTGAGGTGAAAATGTGGCAGACCTGGTAAAATACCTCTTAAAGAATGAACAGCTGACAAATTATCAATAGGATAACTTGTCTAGAGATGTTGAGCTAACACAGCTGGCCTGGAAACATATGACTGACAGTCAATCACTTTATACTACAAAAGTCCAGTCCCACGTTTTAGCAGTTGGGCCTTCTAACATACATGCTCTTGGAGTGTGTGTGGAGATTCTTCCTGTGATTGGGGATGCCCCTCAAGGTTACCCCTCAGGTGTAAGTGAAAGAGACTTGTTGTGGTTGTTGGTATGGGTAAGTAACATCAAGCTCTGTTTAATAATTGGTTTTGCCATCTTTAATATAGTTGCTTCAATATTACTTCAAAAATAGTGCACTATGCTAGTAGTTTTAGCTACCTATACTGTGTAGTAAATAATGCCAATTAAGATCTTTTATTGTAATCATTAACATAATAAATAATTTATTTTTATATAAATAAATCTGATTTGCCATCCTTACTCCTGTAGAACCAAGTTGAATAAAGATTCAATTACACCTATGTAATCCTTTAGACATAAACTGTTAAAGTCTAGAGCTAAGATTGGATCCAGTTGCCCCCACATTCCTCTCTGAGAAGTTTAGAAAGCAAGGGAGTCCTTTCTGCACCTTGGAGGGCTTCTCTAATAAACTCTGTCTGAAGCTCCTATTCTGCCTGTGGCAGCCGCACAGACACGTTTCAAGGCTAAAAGGTAACACCCTTTAGGAGTAAGAACAAACTGTCTTGCTGAGAGTGCAACACATTTTCCTTCACAGTTTGTTTGTTTCATAGACTGCAGCCTGAAGCTGACTGTCTATGTATAACATCCTCTTCCATGTGACTAGGTAGGGGCCTTTTCTTTATCCACCCCTGTTAAATATACAATAGTTCTACAAAAGGCTAGATAACATTAAGAGAGGACTAAGACATTCCTTAAAGCTAGATATAAAAGGTACAATTTCCTTTTGTTCTTCCTTTCCTCAAATTACTCCCTATTGCCCCATAGATGTTTGTCAAAGTAATTCAGTCAGCCATTGCTCTGCTTTCCAGTCTGCACTCAACACTCACCTCTTACACTCTCCAGACTCTGTAGACTCCTCTTTTCCCTCACCATCTGTGTATCCGAAGTCATAAAGTGCAGTAGCAACGAGGAGGGCTCAGTTTCACAACTGCTGTGCTTAGGTTATTCAGGGCAATAAAAAGTCTGATTTGCTGTGGAAGAATTTGCAAGCAAGGAAAGATATGTACCACCTAACTCATTTTCAGAGGAAACATCCTCAGCTGAAAGATAAAAATCAAAATTAAAATAGCAAAAAGAGTAATTGAAATTTATGGTGATGTTCACTCTGATATTTTTCTTTCATGAAACCACAATTGCTACATACCATCACTGGCTGAAACTTACAATGATACACAAGTTATTTAGATAAAAGTCATCATGACTGTAGTCACCTAGAAACTGACTAAAAGTTTTAGTGGCACTAATAGTTGTTAGTTAGCATAAGTGGAGAAATGAACTTTGTGACTTTCTGATTTTTCTGAGTTTTCTCCTTCTGCTTTATATCTTTGTAGAGAGCAAGTAGAACATAACAATGTGGAATAATGATTATGAAATTCTTTACACTTTTATAGATTACTCCATTACTCTTTGCTTGAAAAGAATGTCCTGTGCTCTATTCTGGTCCAAGAAAATAAAACCACCAGTGATTTATCTATTTCATTCTAGCAACTGTTTACCTGACCAATACAGCAATATGTAGCAAAATAAAAAACTACACAACAACCAAACAACTTCTACACTTACAAATGCAAAATTGCCAGGTAAATTTTAATTTGAAGAGATAAGGAAGAGGTGACTTCAACATAATCCAAATTTTCCAAAGGGTTTTCCTAAAAATCAGAAGTTTTCCTACCTACTTTTGTTCTGCATACTTCACTGCCAATACAAATAGCAAAAGTAGACATAAAGGTCAGTCAATATGCTGGGGAAGTATCAGTGATCTTTTGTTCTACACTTTGCTATTGCCTGAAAAACTACAGGTGTCAAAATACAGAACAGGAGCCATTATAAATATCATAGTGCATTCCAGTACATCATTTTCATAAACTCTTTGGATCAGATTAATAGAAAGACTAAGCTAACAGCCTGTATGTCCTATTGGAATACTGTGACTTAAGTGGCCATTGGATTAAAATAGCACAAAGATATTTTTCTTTCCAGGTCACGTCCATGAGTCTGGAGATCTACCCATCCTTCACTGACTTCAAGATAATGACTATTCCCATCTACATTAGTGAATTCTTTTCTCTATATTCCTTGCAGACCTGAATTCATTACTGTGAGATTATATTTTTTCAATATTCACATTTACTCTGCTTCTTTTTCCATTCAGCCTTCTGCTTTTGAAATTGTATGTGCCATCACTACTCTGGCTCTATTAGAATCATAAAATCATAGAATCAGCCAGGTTGGAAGATACCTCAAAGACCATTGAGTCCAACCCTACCATGGCTAGTAGACCATGGCAGTAAGCGCCACATCCAGCCTCATCCTGAAAACCTCCAGGGATGGTGAATCCACCACCTCCCCGGGCAGCCCATTCCAATGCCTCATTACTCTCTCCATAAAAATTCTCTTCCTAATATCCAACCTAACCCTCCCCTGGCAGAGCTTGAGTCTGTGCCTTCTTGTCCTACTGCTAGTTGCCTGCGAGAAGAGACCAACCCCCACCTGACTACAACCTCCCTATTATCATGTTTGCTTTTTTCATACAACATCGCATTTATGAATGTTGACTATCTTGTGATAAACTCATGTATCTTGATCTTTTTCCATTTGCTGTTTTCAGCTAATGAGCTTCTCTCACTTGCAGCAAAAGTTTTACTCTTAAATCCATGGCATTACATGTAGCATTGTTACATTTATAATTTCTATTATTATTGCAGTCTAGGTCATTCAGTTCCTGCAGCAGGACACTCTGATGTTTATCTATGTTCCAAGTATCTTACACCTTGTGCCATCAGCCAGTTTTATTCCCTTATTTCTAATGGGGCCAGGGTCATTAATGGAAACAGTAAATGTGCTGGGTCACTATAGGATTCTGTATCACAAGGATGCTCTACATGTGGTCTTTTTTTTACCAGACTTGATTCTCCTGCTATGCTTTCAGCCTTAATTCCTTGAGAAATGCTGGCAGCTACTTCCTGCAGTCCACCAGCTGCATTTTCTTTTTGTTAGTGGAACTAGCCAGAAGATACCAGAGTATGGATTGGGGTGCTTTTCCAGAACCAGGTATCACAGAGACAACACAGAGAATATGAGTTGGCTTTCACAAGTTCTGCCATTTTAGTTCAAGTCAAAGTGTTTGTTCCTAGCACAGCTTTTTATTTGCCATCTCTTTCTTCTGATGTTAAATAATACAAGCCGTTTCTTCTTTCTGACAGTCACAAGCACTAGTTTCATATGAAGATTGACCTTTACTTCATTACTGATGATAAGCAAGCTCTGAATGTGTATTTGCTCAGCTCAAAGATACCCACAGGGACTTCATACAAAAATAGACTGTGGCTCTGGAAATGGCACAGGAAGAAATGAAAAATGTAACTCAAAGTCTTTTGATTTCTCCTGCTAATCACCCAGAGGGAGGAGCTCCTCTCGTCTCTTCTGGGTAGAGAATCAAAAATGATTCTTCTCTTTGTATGTGAGAAGGTCATAAAAGCTGATTAACCCAGCCTGGAAGCTCTAAAATATTCGGGGGGAAAAAAGACTGGGTGGAGACTTAACAAAGCACTTCAAAAGGGAAAATATAATTATATTTTGATACATGTTGGTTCTGACAAAATTAATTTCTGGTTAAAAAAAGAAAAGCCCCGAACTCTGGAAATTTTCTGGGTTTTATCATTCCAGAATGGAATACCTTGATCTTTCCACTTTGAAACTGCTTTTAAAAGTATCTTTTAAAACATGTCTATTGTAAAATATTGACTATTTTGACTGTTTTTACAGCTTATCTCAATTTAGGAACTGGTTTATGATCAAGTTCAATTTCACTGGTAGGTCTTGTTTATCTGTAGATACATACCAAATCTCTCTTTATTGTGTACAGAAGGAAAGGATAAGAGTCTTTTTTCTGCTCACACCAGCAAATGCCTTTTGGTCATCATTCCACCAAAGAGCCATTTTCTGAAGGACTTCTAAGGTCTGGACATCAAGGCTGTCTTAGGTACTTATGAGGCTGAGACTGGAGGTAGTTATGATTGGGCTTGATGATCTTAGAAGTAGGTGTTTTCCAATCTTGGTGATTCTGGCTGCTACTGAGCTTTGGAACCTTGTGGTGTCCCACTGCCTGTCATCTGCTACCCAAGGAGCCAACTTTTAAAGTCTGCTATAACTGTATCCATAAGCACTTTTAACCTGCTTCCACAAGAAGTGTTTGTTGGAGACTGGCAGTAAGGACAGAAAGATCTGAATTTATCACAAACCTGAAGACATTTTAGAACGCACCTTATGCTCTTGTAATGCACAAACATAAAGACAGAGCCTGGACTGCATATATAAAACAGAGATATATAAAAGCATATACACAGTTTCATCTGCTCTTTTGTATGAAGCTTCAGAGTTCTTGGTGGAAGACACAAAGTCACTGCCTGATGCCACTGTGAAGAGTGAAAATTGTGTGCAGTCACACTTGGGGGAATTAAATTAAAAAATTGACATGCCAAACCTTCTACACAGCCAGTAGAAAATAGGCTGTTAGCAGAAAGGACAGGCTGGAGATGATAAAGTCAGTCAAAAGTAAAAGTGGTTTAAATGGAACTGAAATTGTGGGGGCATCAGAGTACCAGCATGCATAAAAAGCAAATGCTCTTCTCTGAGACTGGTGCTGCCACAGGGAGACAGTTAATAAGAATGTCATGCTGAATTTAATGCTGGTCTGCTTTACTGCAGTGCTAGGAACATGCATCCTTTTGCTTACTCTGAATTTAAACAGGTATTTTGTCTCAGTTATGTTTAAGAGGTCCAAATCATTTAAAAGAGAGATTAAGATCTGGAACACAAGCTGTTTTCTGTTATGACTAAGGGAAATTAAAGACTTGCAGTATTATATGTTTGTTTTAAATTTTTCTTGAGGTCAAAACCCTTGTCTAAAAATATGCTTTTATTGAAGCAATATTTTGGAGTGAGGCGTGAACTCCTTGTTGGATTTCTATAGCCTACAGTATGTAGGAAATCAGATTAGATAATCAAAAAGATCCCTTTTGAGCTGAGGAAGTCTTTCAACTGTCAGCACTGCTATACAGTGCCACCTAATGACACCGAGCAGTTCACAGGAGATCCAGACTCAAGGCTGTCATAGTAGCATGAAGATCTCCAAGACACTATAATCAGTACTTTATGGATTCTACAGACATCTTTAAAATGTGTTTGTCCTCGAAAACATATGAAGCCATGCCCTTTTTACTTAAATACCATTCAGAAATACCAGCAAAACATATGTTCTAAAGGAAACCTTAGGTATCTACTATGTGCATGCAAAATAGGCTATCAGTGGTTTACCAACCTGTTGCATGCTTGCAAAGCAATGTAAGTTCCTTGGCAGCAAGGAAAATAGAAAATCTTCTTTAAAACAGATAATATTTTACCATATGGAATGGAAGACTTGTAATAAAATACTAGTAAAAGTAGTGTGTCTGCAGGGAAAAAAAGATGTTTTGTAACATTTCTC